>NC_133653.1:192427529-192733706 GCF_009905375.1 Apium graveolens
TGGCTCTCTACTCTATCTAACTGCTAGTAGACCTGATATCATGTATGCTACCTGTCTTTGTGCAAGATTTCAAGCAGATCCAAGAGAACCTCACTTAACAGCTGTGAAAAGGATTTTCAAGTATCTTAAGGGAACAGCTGATCTGGGATTGTGGTATCCCAGAGAATCAGATTTTAAACTAATAGGTTACTCAGATGCAGATTTTGCAGGTTGCAAATTGACAGGAAAAGCACAAGTGGAAGCTGCCAATTTCTTGGAGGTAGATTGGTTTTTTGGTTTAGCAAGAAACAAAAGTCAATTTCCACATCACTGCAGAAGCAGAATATATTGCTGCAGAAAGCTGTTGTGCACAGATTCTTTGGATGAAGAATCAGTTACTGGATTATGGGTTAACATATTTCAAAATCGCTATTTACTGTGATAATCAAGTGCTATTGCTATGACAGGTAATCCAGTTCAACACTCTATGACAAAACACATCAGCATCAGGTACCACTTCATCAGGGAACATGTGGATGAAGGTACAGTGGAATTGCACTTTGTTCCAACAGATCAACACTAGTAGATATCTTCACAAAACCATTGTGTGAAGCTACTTTTACAAGATTGGTAATGAACTTGGAATGGTTTCAGGTTCTTTCTCTAAATCTGCTTAGTTTTGCTCTGATGCATCAACTTTATGATCAGTATTTACAGAATTTAATCTCATTGTGTATTATGTGCTTAATTGAAAATGTTGTAAGTACTGACTGTTGTCTGATATATGTTTCTAAACTCTGATAGTGATATGTCTGTTTAGGTAACTATTCAATCCTATGAGGATAACTGTGCTAGATGCTGACCTAGTAGTCTTCAATAAACAAGGGATCTCATGTAAGAAGTTATTTCTGTGGAAATCTATTGACACAAGCAAATTTTGATAATTGAGCTTAGTTGAGTTTACTTTGTCTATTTTATTACTAAGTCACAAACTAGAATAATGCTACTCATCTGTTAAGTTCTGATGCTAGTAAATCTGTTGAATGTACTAAGTGCTGATAAACCTCACTTATCAAAAGAAAAAAAAGAGAAACAAGAATTAAAATCAGGTACTCCTTTGAGATCTAGAGTAAAAATGTGGAAGGGAAGACCCAAGTGCATTGCTGGTATTAAGTAATATGCATCAGAAAGTAAATAAAATATTTTCTTGGTGACTTTTCACACTCTATGATTACTGGAAATACTCTGATAATAGCATAAATTCTGATAAGCAGTCGTGACTCACTTACACTGAGAAGCCACTGTAAAATAGAATTTAAAAAGATGCTCAAAATTAGCACAAAATAGTTGAGGTGGACTCAAGCATGAATTCATTCAATAGTAGGCTTCAGAATATTGACAGGTTTTTAGTAAAGTTTTAGTTATGCCTTATTTCTAAGATGTACTGAAGTGAATCAGACTTTTCTCTTTGTCTGATATTTAGCTTAATGCACACACTAACCACTCCATATGAATGATGAAAATCACTGTGGGGATCTATGTTGTTTTAGATGAACAGTCATTGTATCACATTGCACAAATTCTGAGGACAAGTTCTGATTGCATGTTCTGATGATTAAGTTCTAAAGAATAAAATCAGAATTTGTGTGAGGACTTACTAAAAGGCATTCCTTTTTCGAGTCAAAAATTATGTTCTGATGACTGTTAAGTTCTGATATAAGTCTAAGTTCTGATATACAGTATGATTCTTTACTTGACTTATTTTTGGATAAAATTTGACAACAGTCTCAGTTTAAACCATAATACTGTTGAAGTGGAAGATTAATAGTCACTATAGTTAGGGATAGTGGTACTCGTACATGCACAGTCAACTTTTACTTGCTTCTTGTGCGCATTAAACCATGGTTTCTCTATCCAATGAATGTTTTTCTTTTTCCAAGTCTGGGGAGACGAGGTAGAATTAATTCCACCTGTCAGCATTAAATTTTTTTGCGTCTCCTGGCATTCTCTTGCCTATATAAACACCACTTCACATCAGCCTTGCCATCATGTAATAACCCCAAAATTTTGAACTTTTTGTAACCCTTATGAATAGTGTTTTTTGCTGATATTGCTGAATAAGAAAACTGTTCATGCCACCTATGTAGGGGTTCTTTTATGGATATTCTGAGATTTTATTGGTACTCTATATGATATATAAGTGTATGTAAAGATCGTCAGAATCCAAATTTGAACCTTTTGATTTTTCCCGAAAATCCACCAGATATCAAAAGAATTGAGTACAAGGTAAAAGGATGAAAAGGATTTAAATTCAAGGATTTTAATAGAGGATCATAAAAAGGAATATAATGTATTGAGAAAGGTTAAGGGAACCTAAGTAATAAGATCCCGGGTATGATCCCTCAAACGATAAACGAAAACGAAAGTTAAGCGAACCGTATACAGATCAGCGGCCAGTAGCCAAATAATTAAAAGCTAATCAAAGAGATTAGTGGGGATGATGTCATCAAACCAATGAGAAGAGGACAAAGGAGGGAGGGTGACATCACATGGTGACATAAGCATGACCAAGCAAGTGGTTGTTGGTTGAATTAGAACCACACAAAAATTACCATGGTAAAAGGTAACAAAACAAAACAAATCAAAAAAATCAACCAACCAAACAAATCAAAGCAAAACACAAAATCATTTCATTTCTTCATCCAAGGAGCTCTCGGCTTTTTCTTCTTTTCCAAAGCAAGAAAATCAAAATCAAGTTCCAAGCATTGTTAAATCACAAGGTAATTATCTAAGACTCCTTATGCATAGTTATGGATATCCTATAAGTTTGAGCTCCTAAATCATTCACAATATCTTCCAAAAAATCATGGAAGAAGATGGTGAATAGTGTTTTTCAAGAACTAAAATTTTTGTTCTTGAAGTTTTGTTAGTTTAAGCTTGGATAGGGACTTTAAGGGTGATTCCAAGCCATTCTCTTGATTCTCCACTCTCCAAGGAAGGTATAACCCCTCCAAACCCTAACTTTATTTGAGTAATTAGGTTTAGTTTTGTTGATTTTAATTCATGGAGGCTTGCTTGTTGTGATGTGGAGATTTAGTTTTTTGTGAAGTTTTGGAGTGGTAATTCTTGGATTGTTGATTAATGAACTTAAGTGTAGTTAAATTTAAGTTTAAGAATAGTATAAATTGTTATGTTGAGTTGTTGGGGCTGTTATGAAGTAGTATGGATGGTTTTTGATTGGGTTGTGATTGTGGATTGATTGTGGTTGAATTGGAGTATTTTAAATTTGGGTAATCGCGTAAACATAGCCGTCGTAATGTCCAATTTACTTTAGGCTGTTTTTGTTCTTAACATTAGGACCCATGAACTCACTGCTAGGTTTTGACCATTGCCATGATTAGATAGTTCATGTTACGAGCTTCGTTTTGATATGTAGTTCGTTTGATTCCGATGTACGGTTTAGAAGAAACGGTCGTTTTAAGTAACGACGTTTCGCGAACGAATCATTACCCCTCGCCTTACTTTGAAACATAGGTTAAAGACCTAAAAGGACTAATTGGAGTATGAAACATTTATGTAAAGTGTGTTAGGCAGTTGGTAAGACACTCACGAAAGAATCGCCTTAAACTTGTAATGGTTAATTTATTAAAAATGGTGGAGCCGAGGGTACTCGAGCGACTTAAGAGAATCATTAAGCGCAAAGCGAGCGTTAGAGTCTAAATTGGTTAAAGTAGATTTATGAGTGACTTTGGTTTAATTCCAACTTATATGTTGTTTATAGGTTACCAGACTCGTCCCAAGCCATTTATAACCCCCAGTCGCTCAGGCAAGTTTTCTACCCGTTATACTGTTGTTGTGATGTATACATTTGTACATGCATTATCTTGTGATAGATGCATAATGGTTATTTAGCAAATTCTTGCGATATATTGTAGCATGTGATATGGTATATATGCATGCCTGTTTTGTATTCTTGATACATATATCTGTTGATTCAGTTGATAAAACCTATGCTAGAGATAAGCGGTAATTTGCATATACCCTTAGTATAGGGGACCCAAAGGTGAACTTTTTCAAAACCGGGAGTAGAGGCTCCCGAGTATAATATTATATATATATTTATTATATATATATATATGAATAGTTTTCAAAACTATGAATCGAATAAGGTTTATTCGATAACTTTATTTTATTAATGAATATTATTTTGAATATTCATTCGAGGGCTTATGACCCTGTTTATTTTATTATTGAATATTATTTTGAATATTCATTCGAGGGCTTATGACTCCGTTTATTTTATTAATGAATATTATTTTGAATATTCATTCGAGGGCTTATGACTCCGTTTATTTTATAATGAATATTATTTTGAATATTCATTCGAGGGCTTATGACTCCGTTTATTTTATTAATGAATATTATTTTGAATATTCATTCGAGGGCTTATGACTCCATTTATTTTATTAATGAATATTATTTTGAATATTCATTCGAGGGCTTATGACTCCGTTTATTTTAATGAATTATTTTGAATATTCATTCGAGGGCTTATGACTCCGTTATTTATTAATGAATATTATTTTGAATATTCTTCGAGGACTTATGACTCCGATTATTTACTAAATAATATTCTTTATTTTATTAAGAATAATGTGTCGATAATCAAACTTACTTTTGATTATTCAAATAAAGATATTACTTTCGTATAAGTACATCTTTGGTTATTTAAGATTCATTTCAAGTATAAGTTTTACAACTTCTACTTCAATTATTTTTATAAAGATTATTCTTTATGGGAATATTATTTAAATAATAATATTCAGATATTTTCTAATATATTGGGACTGATTTATTTATTAAATCAGCATTACTCCAAACATTCTTAAAATGTTTGGAGCTTCAAAATGATTTTTAAAAGTTAGAGCGGATCCCAAAACTCATTTTTATATTTAAGATCTTCCTTTCAAGGGGATTTAAATACTCGCTCAAAACCTGAGGGATCCGGCTCTGTGGTGTTTTTATATTCGCAACAAGGTTGCTATTTTGATAAAAGAGTTTTGATTACTTACCCAATACTCGGGAAGTAAAATTCTTGGAACAAGTTAATCCATTAACAGGCATCGCCTGGGAAATATCGGTGAGTTTTCCTTTCCAACTAGATACGACTTCTTGGTGGAGCCGTATCAACAAGTTTCTACTTGGGGAAAGTGGGACGAGCTTTACGTTTCAGAGTCATGGATTTCATCTGAACTAGGAGTGGCGTAAGTGGTCGAGTGGCGCCGGCCCAGCCTATTATATTGGCCCAAATGGCCTGGAAGTTCCGCTAAGACGGTCCATTCCTTAGGAGTCCAGTGTTCGGTTGACAAGTAAATCCGACAGGTTCTCCTCTACATGTAGAAAATGGTGGGGTTGTACTACAAGTGGTCTTCCTGGCGCGAAAACTCCCGTAATGAGTTCATCATCCAGTTGGATAATTCTGCAACACTACCCGTAGCATTTCGATCGAAAGGCTACGAATGGGTGGTTGCCGAAGCATTGACAGGGTCAAACAGTTAATGGTGTTTCCATTGAATGAAGTATCTCGTAACTTCATTTCCTTTAAAAATATTTCAAAGATTGAATCTATTCAAGTTTAACTTGTGGTCTCATCTATGGGATGACCTTTTGAAACTTATTATACTTTGAACAGTAGTAGTTCAAGTAGATTTCTAAAAATGGTATAAGTATAGTGAAGTAATTGGTAACTTCATCTTCCTTAAACTTATATCCAGTAAGTAATTACCTTACACTTGATAAAGGATTCTAGTAAGTTATCCATTTAGATACTTGCATTATTGTTTACACTATATATTATCTTGCGAGCTGTAATGCTCACTCTTGCTTCATTTCTTCATCACACAACAACAGTTAGGAAAGATGGCCAGACTCAAGCAGACCCAGCGCAAGCGCGTGGGAAGCGTCCCGCGTCTTCCCGTTGATGTTGTAGCTGCTATAGCTGCAGAGGTAGATCTATTGGTAGATCAGGCATTCTACTTTTGGGAACCAAATATTGTATAATTATAACTTGTGGCAGATAATGGCAATTAACTGTAAATTTATCAAGTAATCATTTTGGGTTGTAATAACTTTTAAATTGTGGATTCAAGGACTTGTACTTATTTCAATTTCATCTCTGAGACTATAACGGGTTGTGGTGTGTGTTAGTGTGGGGTCACAGCATAAGGTTATTTATTATTAATTAAGTGAAGTGATATTGTGGAAAGAAAGACCGTGACGACCCGGATCCCTGACCCCGGATCTGGGGGTGTTACAGAAATGGTATCAGAGCCTTATAAACCTCAGAGATGATGCGACGATGTAATAATAAACTCACAAAGATAATAAGAACTCTTGCCAAGTTCATGGTCGGACTACTTAAAGTAGCGCTGACAGTTAAAACCCTTACGGGAACCCTTATAAGTATCATGATAGTAACTTAGCTCGTTTAATGTGTAGGCGCATGAGATAGAGGACCCTGAGATGTTCGAGCGTGAGCATGATGAGGCACTGCTAGATGCCGAGGATCAGGAGGAGCCTGAGATGGAGGAGGATGAGGAGGACCCCTCAGAGGAGTCAGAGACAGAGGTTGTTGCTATTTCAGATGAGGAGGACCCGGATGAGGTCCCAGTGGCTGAGGAGCGTGTCGGAGCTATGGTAGTGTACACTGGTACCCCTTTACCCACACTCCCGGTGGTCAGAGCTCCTACCCCTCCACCACTATCCTGGAGCCCATATGATGACAGCTCAGAGACCCATACTCCGAGCCTAGGCAGACCGAGGAGGCACCCCCAGCGGCTCCGGATTCACCACCTCTCGACCCTGCCCATAGGCAGTCTTTGTTAGCCCACGGCTATGTTCAGGATGTACTGAGGACCCGAGTGGCTGTTGCTGAGGCCCGGCTGGATGAGGCCAGGAGGGAGTTGGATGCGGAGAGGGCGGGTAGGCGTACCCGAGCTTATGAGACTAGGGCTATACCCCGATCCTTGAGGAGGGAGCTGACGGGGATAGAGCTCACGTCCCGAGCGAGACTCAGATCGCTCCAGGGGGACAGGCATGGTAGGATCTCCAGGCGGCAGGCCGACTATATCTTCCGTCGTGCGATGGAAAGGGTATGGGAGCTGACCCGCTCCGGTGTGTGATTCAGGACTGACGATGGGATAGTCTAGTTGTCTAGTTAGTCGAGGCCTTAGTAAGAGCCAATTTTCCGGGATAGTTGACTTGTATATAGCATCCCTTTTTTGACTAGACAGATAGACTCTTGTGTATCACTTTTGGGACAGATGGCTGTAGCACTGTTGTACTTTTGACCAGATCAAACTATGTATTTCTCGCATTATGTATATATTTGTTTCCTTTCAGTTCAGTTCCTTAGTGACGAGATCACTGTTTTTATCATTATTATTACTGCACTTCTTATTAGAACTGTCATAAAATAATAGAATTGCGAGATACATTCTCCCCATTATAGAGCTGTGCAAGGCACAATGTTGTATGATTGTGACCTAACGTTGATTTCCCAATAATTTTTTTATTATCAGTATCATGCCGCCAAGAAAGATTGGAACTAGGGCGAACCCTGGATCTGAGGACCAGGGAAGCCATAACCAGGACGATAGGAACCAGGAACACAGTGAAGAGGAAGACGAGATTATGTTGAACAGGATGACTCCCTGTATGAAGAGGAGAGGAAACATATGATGTTGAGGGATTTGAGATAGAGGCTGAGGAAGGAGAAACTGAGGTTGAGCAACCAATACCAAACCCAGGCATGGATCCCATGGGCCAGTTCATGCAACTACTAAGGCAGAACTTGGAACGTCAACCCAACCCACCCCCTCAAGGAAATAACAATGTTGTGGCAAACTCTTTCAGGGCTTTTAAGTCCCTTAAGCCCCCTGAGTTCCACGGATCAGCCGACCCAGTTGAGGCAAGGGCATGGTTAAAGGAAATGGAGAAATCCTTTGAGATTCTGAGTATCGATGAGGCACAGAAGACTGTATTTGCTACCTACCTTCTGAAAGGAGAGGCTAACTACTGGTGGGAGGCCAAGAAAAACATGGAGACAGATGCTATTATAACCTGGGAGAGATTCAGTCAGTTGTTTCTGGGAAAATATTTCCCGAGGTTTATGGAAAACCAGATGGAGCTCAAGTTCTTGGAGCTAAAGCAGAATAACTTATCTGTAGCAGAGTACGAAGCGAAATTTACTGAGTTATCAAGGTTTGTGCCGGAATTTTGAGCACCGAGGAAAAGAAAGCTAGGAGGTTTCAGCAGGGACTGAAACCGTGGATTCAGAATAGGGTGGCAATCCTTGAGCTTACGATTATGCCACTCTGGTGCAAAAGGCAACAATTGTAGAAGCCGGAAGTGAACAGATGCAGAAAGAAAGAAGAAGGGAATAAAGAGGAAAAGCATGAGCATGGGTGGAGGTTCCGCAGGAAGGAGCTTCCCAACTAGATTTAATCGAGGAGCAGTGTCCCTACCGGGAAAGAACACTGGGTTTAAGCGGCCAATGAGTGTGAATGTGAGCCAGAGCGGCCAGAAGTCAAGAATGTCCTATTCCAACCAGTCTCGACCCCCATTGCCAGCCTGTAACACTTGTGGAAGGATGCATTCTGGGGAATGTAAGGGAAAGCCAGTAACCTGCTTTAAGTGTGGGCAAGTGGGCCACTATTCCCACAAATGCCCTTCGTCAGCCCCTGCCGTCATTCCAACCACCACTTGTCATCAGTGTGGACGCCCGGGTCATTGGAAGAAGGAATGCCCAATGAACAAACCAGCAGCTTCAGGAGCCAGCAGGGCTGCCTCCAATAAGCCACCTACTGCGAGGACTTTCAACATGACAGTCCAGGATGCTATGAAAGACTCAGATGTGATAGCAGGTACCCTTTCTCTAAATTCAGTCAGTGCAAACGTTTTATTTGATTCGGGAGCAACTAAATCTTTTATATCAAAGGACCTTGCGCGTAAATTAAGACTTAAGGCTGAACCCTTGATAGAACCCTTACAAGTAGAAATAGCCAATCATGAAATTATTCCTGTTAACCAGATTCACCCCGCCTGTGAGTTAGGCATAGGGGAGCAATCTTTTAGTGTTGATCTGATTCCTTTTAAATTAGGGGAGTTTGATGTAATTTTGGGAATGGACTGGCTATCTAGCAATGATGCTCAGATAGACTGTAAGGGGAAGTTAAGTTAAATATCCCAGGAAAGAAAGAAGTCATATTTAGAGGAAAGAGGCAGACGCAAAATTTTTGACTATGGCCCAGGCCAGAAGGATGCTACGAAAAGGAAATGAGGCTTACCTAGCCTATGTGGTGGACACGCAGAAGGAGGTGCCCAACTTACAAGATATTCCGGTAGTCAACGAATTTGAAGACGTATTCCCACAAGACCTTCCGGGATTACCACCCGATAGAGTGATTGAATTTGCTATTGAGTTGGCCCCAGGGACGGCGCCAGTTTCAAAAGCACCTTACCGGTTAGCCCCATTAGAAATGAAGGAATTAGCTACCCAATTGCAGGAACTTTTGGATAAGGGTATGATAAGACCCAGTGTGTCTCCGTGGGGAGCACCAGTGTTATTTGTTAAGAAGAAGGATGGGAGCATGAGGCTGTGCATCGACTATCGAGAGTTGAACAAGCTAACCATAAAGAACAGGTACCCGTTACCTAGAATAGACGATCTGTTCGACCAGCTAAAGGATGCTGTTTATTTTTCCAAGATTGACCTGAGAACTGGATATCACCAACTAAAGATTAAACCCGAAGATATTCCCAAGACAGCGTTCCGTACCAGGTATGGGCACTATGAGTTCTTGGTAATGTCCTTTGGATTAACCAACGCCCCAGCGGCTTTCATGGATTAATGAACAGAGTATTCAAGAAGTACTTGGACAAGTGTGTGATAGTTTTTATCGATGATATTTTAATCTACTCAAGGACTGAGGCAGAGCATGCAGAGCATTTGAGGATAGCTCTAGGAATACTCAGAGAGGAACAGTTATATGCCAAATTCTCGAAGTGTGAATTCTGGCGGAATGAAGTACAGTTTTTAGGACATGTGATCAATAAAGAAGGAGTATTGGTCGACCCCTCCAAGATAGAGGCGGTCTCAAATTGGGAAAGGCCAACCACACCCACAGAGGTAAGGAGTTTCATAGGATTGGCCGGCTACTATCGTAGATTTGTACAGGACTTTGCGAAGATCGCAGCCCCTTTGACACGACTTACTCGTAAGACAGAGAAGTTTGAATGGACGGAGAAATGCGAGAACAGTTTTCAGGAATTAAAGAAAAGGTTGGTAACGGCCCCGGTGTTGGCATTGCCAGACGGAAAAGTTATATAGTGACGTCGCACAAAGGATTAGGGTGTGTGCTTATGCAGCACGGTAAAGTGATTGCGTATGCGTCGAGACAACTGAAGGAATACGAGATTAGATATCCTACTCATGACCTTGAGCTCGCAGCAATAGTTTTTGCCCTAAAAATTTGGAGGCACTACTTGTATGGAGAGAAGTGCGAGATTTTCACAGACCATAAGAGCCTCAAGTACATATTTACGCAGAAAGAGCTCAACATGCGCCAGAGGAGATGGTTAGAGCTAATCAAGGACTATGATTGTGAGATTCTCTATCATCCGGGGAAAGCCAATGTGGTGGCTGATGCCCTTAGTAGAAAGGAAAGACTCAGAATGATAATGACTTCGGAAGAATTGATAAGGATTTCGAGAGGATGGAAATAGAAGTAAAGGTAACCGGAACCGGAACTGAAAAGCTGTTTGAGATCTCAATGCAGCCAGAGTTATTGGAAAAGATCAGATTGTGCCAAGAGAAAATAATGAATGAAGGCAGAGAGTCAATGACTGGAGAAGAGATCCATACTGAGAAAGATGATAAAGGGATAATGAGGTACTCCTACCGGATTTGGGTTCCGAACGTTCAAGAGCTTAAAGATGAGATTTTGGATGAAAGCCATAGTTCAAGGTATTCCATTCACCCGGGAAGCACCAAGATGTATAGGGATTTGAAGGAATATTACTGGTGGCCCAACATGAAGAGGGACGTAGCAGAATGGGTAAGCAAATGTTTGACTTGCCAAAGAGTAAAGGCAGAGCACCAGAGACCCAGTGGACTTTTACGACCCCTGGAGATTCCCGAATGGAAATGGGAACAGATAGCCATGGATTTTGTTGTCGGTTACCAAGGACGAAAGCCAACCATGATGCCATATGGGTGATTATAGACCGACTGACAAAGTCAGCTCATTTCATTCCTATCAATGAGAGATACACAGTCGATAGACTGGTGGACATTTACCTTAAGGAAATAGTGACGCGACATGGAGTCCCAGCGTCCATTGTCTCAGACCGAGACCCCAGGTTCAACTCCAGATTTTGGAGGAGCTTTCAAGAATGTGCGGGGACCAAGTTAAATATGAGTACCGCTTACCATCCCCAGACGGATGGGCAGAGTGAAAGGACCATCCAGACACTAGAGGATATGTTGAGAGTCTGTGCAATAGACTTTAAAGGAAGTTGGGATGATCACTTGCCGTTGATCGAATTTTCTTATAACATAGCTTTCATGCTAGCATCGGAATGCCGCCTTATGAGGCCCTGTACGGAAGAAGGTGTCGATCTCCCTTATACTGGGATGAAGTAGGAGAGCGGAAGATGCTCGGACCCGAAGTGGTCCAAAGGACCAAAGATATAGTGGATCTCATCAGAGGACGGCTGGTAGCAGCCCAAGACAGACAGAAGAAATATGCAGACCTAGCCCGAAAGGACAAGGAGTATGGAGTAGGGGACTTAGTACTACTAAAAGTATCCCCTTGGAAGGGGTTAATGAGATTTGGAAAGAAAGGAAAACTAAGCCCAAGATACATTGGACCTTTTGAGATACTAAGACGGATTGGGAAGTTGGCTTACGAGCTAGCCTTACCCCCGAACCTACAACAAGTTCATAATGTGTTCCATGTGTCAATGCTAAGGAAGTATCATCGGGATGCCAGACACATAGTGGAGTACGAGCATGTGGATATGCAACCAGATCTGACTTACGTGGAGAAACCAGTAAAGATTATGGATAAGAAGGAGCAGGTGCTTCGGAACAAAGTGATCAAGCTAGTCAGAGTGCTATGGCAGAATCATAATGTGGAAGAATCAACTTGGGAACTAGAGAGCGCAATGCTAGAAAAGTACCCCCATTTGTTTTCTATTTGATTCCGGGACGGAATCCTTTTAAGGAGGGGAGACTGTAATAACCCCAAAATTTTGAACTTTTTGTAACCCTTATGAATAGTGTTTTTGCTGATATTGCTGAATAAGAAAACTTTCATGCCACACTATGTAGGGGTTCTTTTATGGATATTCTGAGATTTTATGGTACTCTATATGATATATAAGTGTATGTAAAGATCGTCAGAATCCAAATTTGAACCTTTTGATTTTTCCCGAAAATCCACCAGATATCGAAAGAATTGAGTATAAGGTAACAGGATAAAAAGGATTTAAATTCAAGGATTTAATAGAGGATCATAAAAAGGAATATAATGTATTGAGAAAGGATTATAAAAACAAGCAAATGTCATGATCATTCTCATACTCCACCCACACCTCACTCTCTCCTCCCTCCCTTCTCCCTCCTCTCGGCTCTCCCCTCTCACTCTCGGCTAAAAGCCGAAACCCCCCCTCCTCATTTTTTTTCTTCAATCCTCAACCAAGCTTCCACTGTTTACACAAGTAAATGTTACTTCCCATACCATGATCACTCATATTTCAAAGAGTTTTGAGTAGAAAGTTTAAGTTTAAAGGTTGCATGTAAAGTTTCAGTGAAACTCAAAATACTACCTTGATTCTTGTGAGTTTAGGGTTGTTTTTTAGAGGACTACAAGGAATGGATAAGTGCCAAGTCTTGAGAAGGAAACTCTTGATGATTAAATGGCCATTCCCATCCATTTCATTCGGCCATGACCATACGGGAGCTGAATGAATGGTCCTTGAGATCATTCTTGTTGTTTTGCTCAAATTTTGCATGTTTATGTGATAATGACTTGAATTTTGTGGTGAAAATTTGATAAAACTCCTTGCATGCTAAGTGATCATCTAGGTATATCTTATGCTAGGGTTGCATGTCGGTTTTATGGTAGAACATATGTAGAAAATGTATTGTTTTGGTTTGCAAAACCCGAGGACATGCATGCATGTGGATTTCTATTAGAATGTTGTAAGATTTTGATCATTTGGAAAGATTTTGTTAGTGAGCCTTAATTTCAGTAGGAATAATGTGTTAATATTGATTTATGCTTCTTGTTGCATGGTAATAATTCATGGTTATCTTTTATAAAATGCATATCTTGTGGTTTTAAAAACTTAATGATTGGTGAGTTGAGAAATGTGATCTCTTTTATTTTGCCATAATTGTACCTTAGGTAAGAATGATCTCACCCAAGGTTATTTTGAGAATAAGGGAGTTAATTCAGTAGAATACCATGTATAAGTCTTGGTTTAAGTATTGAGTTGTTAGTTGAGTTTGTCAAGTCAAAACCTTGGAAAATGAGAGTTATAGTTTCTGCAGAAAAATCAGTTTAGCACCCTGAGGTTTAGAGTAAGTTTTGACCATGTCATTGATGTGCACTTTGAGGCCTAAGCTACCGGAAGTTAGTATTGGGAGTATATAAAAGGTTTTAGGAGTTGGTTGGAGGTTTGCATGTCTTTTGGTTAGGTGCACAAGTAGAATAACAAAATCTGTCCAGCAGGGGACAGTTTTGTTACAACTTAGAAATAGGAAGATTTGACCATGTCATGGGTAAGCCCTCATTAGGCCCTATTGGGCCTTAGTTAGAGGGAGTGTCAGAGAAGTTTTTCCAACCATAGTTCATAGGATATGAGTTAGAACCATGTGTCACAAGTTAATTCAAGTCAGGGCGTTTTCTGCCCAGAAAAACAGGGGAACCTTGGACTTTTAGCTTAGGCCCAAGAAGGCCCAAGCCAGGCCCTTGAGCCACATCAAGGTTGTGAGATGCCCTTAGGTTAGGAGAGTCTTGTGTAAAAGTTTTGAAGGAAAACCTGTAGTTTAAGAGTGTCTAATGCACTCAAGAAACCATAGTTGTCATTCTGAAATTTGCACCAGTGAGCGCTTTCACTTATCACATAGTTTTAGAACACTTAGAAGTGAGTATTAGGTCGACCACCATAGTTGTAAGATGTTATAAGGTCAGTAGAGCTAAAGGCACAAGTGAGGGTCAATAGGTTTTGGATAATTTAGGAAAGGCACATCGAGTTAGGAAGCCAAAATTAGAAGACCTTGTCTATTTTAGCGACCAAGTGACTTAAGTGGTGAGTCGAGATCATCCAAGCCTAATGTTGCATTATGGTATATATGGTATTATTTGGTGTTAATATATGATATGTGAATATGTGGCTATGTGTGTACTTTTGTAATTTAAAAGTGAATATAAAATTAAGTGCGTATAGGCCTAAGTGTCATCCGTGTTTAATTTCAAGTTGTAAATAGGTTAAGATGGTAAGAATATATTATAATGAGGATTATTATTACGTAGGATCTCGAGACGAGGGAAAACTTGCCATAAAGGTTGAGTGAAGCTCCAGTTGCTCCTACCAGTCAGACCAGACCAGCCTTTCTCAAGGCAAGTGATTCAACTTGACCTTCGTATTTACTGCTAATAGTTCATTCATTGCTACAACTATCCTATATCATTTGATATATTAAATCAAGCGTATCTTATGTTTATCTTTGAATTATATAGAGATGCCATGAACCCTCGAGTACGTATTGCAAGTAGTTCAAAAGTCTTTTCATGATAGTTGAATGCCATGATAAAATAAAGAGTTGTTATAATAATTGATTGATCCTCTTGATTAACATGCTAATGATTCCTAAGTATTAATATCTCACCCTGAAACTTGAACCCCTATAGAACCTTACCTTGAACTCTGATAGTCAGATACTTACCAACGTGATTCCTCATTGATTGATACCCTCTTTCTTATCCTAAAGCTTGACAATTCTGATATATCCTGAGTTAAAGATCATTTTAGCATACCCTAACACCCTTAGTATTCATGAAGCCTACCTTCTTGATGATCCAACACTTGAACCTTGATGAGAAACCATTGCTTAAAGCCCAATTTGGAATTACCCTTTTATAATATCCAATAGCCTTACTGAATTCCCTTGTCTAAATCTTTGAGATATGAAAACCATTCAGTTACTTTAATAGAGTATAGTTTTGTAAATCATGGCCCTGAGATTTAGTACCATATTTCCCGTGTTTCGAGTTGATCTATATTCCCTTAATAAAAATGTTTACTGTTAAAAGAGATTTTGTTATAATTCGGCATCAGTTTTTGAAATAAATAAAATATGGGTTTTCAGTCCCAAAGGGGGATAAATTTTTTCCTTGAATAGTGGATCTGGACTGAGTCGCGAGTCCTTTCCACACTTATATTAGGCTTAAAAGTTGCCTAGGGATTCCCGTTAATGTATTATAACCCAGAGAGGTTCGGGATTACTTCGCGGCTGATCACCGGCTGTAATCCGTAGCGTCATAAAATGATTTTGATTAAGACATGATTTTAAAATTGTTTTGATACAAGCAAAATGATGCCATCTCGCACAGTTTTATCTCTCGTTACCATTGGTTATGTCTTTCCATTGTCATTCTTTAATGTATATCTCGATTTATGTTTTGTGTCATACTGTTAGCACTTATTGAGCATTTGGCTGACGCCTTGCTTTACCCTGATATTACAGCTAGCAGCTATGGTTAGATTCAAGCAGACTTCCCGTAAGACCTGTGATGCTGATGCTTATGTTCGAGCTCAGGTAGAATAAGTGATAGTAGTTTTTGTGAGGACTCGGTATTCAAAATCAGATGTAATAGTTGGCAGTGTTGGGCTATTCCAAACCCTAAACTGTAAGATCTTGGATTTGGTTGTGTTATCTCATTTAAAATTTTGTAATAGCTATATTTAATTTGCTGTTTAAGTTGGGGGCGTGACATGGATGAGAAGAATCTTTATTGTAGCACAGACATTTCTCTTTCAAAATCACTTTAAGTTTAGCAGAATCCTTCTTCATTGGAATTTCACTTCCATCATGTTCAACTATATTAGGAATGAATTCTGTAACCCTTGAACCAGAAATTCTTGCTTTATCTCTTATGGTCTTCAATATGAAATTTGACCATCTTCAGGTAATATTAGACTTTATCTCTAAAAGATAATGAAAGAATTGAAGTTCTTTCAGAGATTTGTTTAACACATCTGTTTCTGACATTTGATATGTCCTTCCATCTTCAAGAAATAGAATCAGATTTTCTTTGACATTATGCTTGTCATGAGCATCCAGTACCACCTAAACAGAGATAACCTTATCAAGGTATTTCTGTGTAACATCTTCAAGAGGTTTGTCAGTTAACAAAAATGGATCTCTAGTAGCAACTTCAACTCCTATCTTGATCTTAGCTTTATCAGAACCTAGTCCAGCTCTGTCTCTTGCTACTCTGGCTTTCAATCCAACAGTCATGAAATCATATAATAATTGGCTTTTCTTTGGATCTGATGGTTTGACATTCTTCCATAGAAGTTTCTTTTTATCAGCTACTTTCATCTTGTCTAAATCAACTTGAGCTCTGTCAGAGGTTGATGTCTTGATGACTTTATCAGAACTTGCTATTTCTTCTATAGCTTGCTATTTTTCACTCTGAACAACTTGAGCTTTGTCAGAGGTTGTCTTAGATTCTTCAGTAATCTTCCTTCTTTTCAGAGTTTGAACAGTTTCATCTTCAGCAAGAGTATCATCATGAACTTGAACCATTTTGTACACTGGTTTCATCAGGATTTGAGGAATTTTTATCTCCTGTGGCTTTATTGGTTCATCAACTTTTCATTTCCCTTTATCTTTGGGATCAATCTCAGTTTGTAATCTAGTTTTGGGCTTTGATGCCTCAGTATTTGATTTCTCCTTGATCACAATGCCTTTTTCCTTAGGCCTTGGAGGTTTTTTGCAACAGAAGCTTTTGACATTAGATTTGCCTTCTCAGCTTTAAATCTAGCTTTTTCCTCCTTAATTCCAGGATTATGTTTCAGAAATAATCTTCTAGCAATCTCTTCATCAAGTGTCTGAATCTTGGGATCCTTGTAGTAGACAGTAGTCTGCTTTCCCTTGAGCTTTAGAGTTTGCAAAAACTTCTGAGAGTCTTTACTTCCTCCTTGAATCTGAACATCAGAACTTAATATCAGATTTTGATTATCAGCACTTGCTATCAGATTTTGAGTTTGAGCAGCTTCAGAACTTATCTTCTTTTGAGTAGAAGATTTGCTTACATCAGAGATTAGTTTCCTAAAAGAAACCTTGCTGATTTTCCCTTGACCTCTACTCTTATCAGAGTTTCCCTGGTCATCACCTTTCTCATCCTTCTTCTTCAGTATCTGAGTAGGTGAGCATTTGGACTTAACTACCTTCTCCCCCCTTTTTGCCATCATTAGGTAGTAGGTGAGAGAGAAGAAGTTCTACTGAAGATTGAATTTCATTAAGTTGAGCTTGTTGAGAGGCTTGATTTTGCAGGACCTCGGTAATTTGGGCCTGTTGCTTTTCCTGTACCTTCTCAATAGCTTCAGATTTCTCATGTATAGGTCTGATAAGTCTTGACTTGTCTAACTTGAGAGTCATATCTAGCTTTTCAGCTGACTCCAGAAGTTTATTAACCTTGGCATGAGTTTGAGAGTGTAGACCTTGAAGATTTTTAGTAGATAGAGCTGTGACTTTGAGTTGGTGCTTAAAATCAGAACTTGTCATCAGCTCATCAGCCTTAGCAATATGCTCTGTCAGAACTTTAGAGCTTGGAATGAAATCAGTTTCATTCCACTTCTTGGTCCACTCCACTCCTCTGTGAGTATCTTCCCAAGGATTAGGAGCATCATGTTCAACAAACTTTTGGATTAATGCCTCATTTCCAAGAATTGGAGCATTTACTAGAGCCGACTCTCCAGATTTTGCAGAAAATCCATCATCTTCTGACAACACAAGAGTGTGTGTAACAGAAGGAGAGTCTGTACCAGCTTCATCTAAATTTTGAGCATCAGAATTTACCACCAGAATAGGAGTTGTTGGTATCTCAGCCTGTAAGATAGGAGAATTGACAGTAGATGGCTGAGCTGCTATTGGAGCTTCCAGATAAAGAACAATAGGAATATTCAGATTGTGAATATCTATTTCAGAAATTGTGTCTTGTTCTTCAGCATTATCTGTAGCTTTGAATGGAGAGACAGGAGGTGTGATCACTGTATCTGTAACAATGTCTTTTGGTTCTGGAAGGGCTTCAATGATAATTGGTTCTTTTGATATCAGAGATTCCTGATCCCCTTCCTCAGCTTCTTCAGTATCCTATGATGGAGGTTGAGCCATGTGCCTTCCTGCCCCCTGTTTCTTAGATCTCCTAGATGGTGTAGGAGTTTCCTGAGTAGTATCAGAACTTACAGTACTTTTCCTCTTCAAATTATCAGAATCCACAGCTTCAGTATTTATCTGATGGGTTGAACCTTCAGCTTCTTGTGTCACAGGTTCTGATGCATGAACCTGTGCTTCTTCTTCATCTGATTCATCCCTTAAAATTATCCTTCTTCTCCTTTATGGAGATTTAGGAACAAATTTTGTTCTAGAAGGTTTGGATCTTGATGCTGTAGCAGATGGTTGTTGTTGTTTAGATTGAGCTGGTTGGAAGTAAGTTCTGATGGTAGGTTGAGTTGGTTGAGGTTGAGAAGTGGTAGGTTGTGTAGGTGCTGATGGAGGTTGGGATGGTTGGACATCAGGATATATGGTAGTATAGGTGTTTGGGTCAGAGTTTACTAAGACCTGTTTGACTGATTGTGGAATTTGCAGGGGTCTTAGAACAATTTTCTTATTATCAGTGGATAATAAGTCAGTAAAAGCTCTTTTAGCAAGTTTAAATGGTGGAATCACCTCACTAGCTAGTTGGGGAGCATCGGAGCTATAAAAACTGTATAAAAGCTGACAGAATCTAGCAAAATAAACTGTATTTCTATCTTCTGTCATTCTATCACCAATGAAACCTAGTACATCACTAGCATAATCAAAATGAGATTGAGTAATTAGAGCATACCCAATTTGCTGACTTAGGATTGGAATTGCATCAAAGTTTGAACATTTGTTTGCAAAAGTTCTGGTGATGCAGTCAAAGAAGAAACTCCATTCTTTCCTTATGTATGGCCTCTTTAATTGTCCCAGCTTGGACAGTGATTTTTCATAACCCAGATTAGCCATCATCTGTTGAAGAGCTGGCTTCTCAGCTATTGAAAAAGTGCAGTCTTCTGGCAGATGTAGAGCTTGGCGAACTGTAGACACTGTCACCACATGTTCATCCTCCCCTGTTGTGAAAATAATACTAGGGGACCCATCTTGGCCACCATCATCATAAACTCTACTCCTCCTAAACTCCAGTATCTGAGTTCTTGAGAGTGACTGAGGTTGGGTCAATGCATACCCAATCTCGCTGTTAGCAAGGAAGTCCTGAACAAAGTGAAGATCTGATGGGACTTCATCCTTGCTAAGAATAGCTAAGTAGTTGTTAGGAACAAACTTAGATCCATTGAAAACGATGTCTTTTGGTGCCATTTCTGTGAAAAATCAAGTGAGAATAGTGTGTACACAAAGTGTTTGATAAACTGCCTGTGAGAAAATAGAGCTTCAGAATATATTAGTGGGTGAGAGAAAATAAGAGAGATGAGAGAATGAGAAAAGTAGGTAAAAGATTATAAAATATTTTACTTTCTTATTTATACATCCCACGTGACAACAACTATATTTGTGAAGCATGACAGACAATTTACACCTGGCAACATGTGAACAGTCTGTAAATAGTTAAAGCAGTAGTTAGTGGGCATGAGAAATAAGCAGTAATTATTGTGCACATGCAGTTTTTCAAGACAAATATGTTTCCCACTAAACAAATGATTTTGACTGTTTTTATCTCAGTTAAATATATTCTGATAAAATATGATTGTTCAGTATTACCACAAATAAGTCAAGTAAATAAATAATGCCACGTAAGCATTAGAGTTTCCATCCGGATTTAATATCAGAACTTGACTATTATCAGATTTTAACGGTCATCAGAACATGGCTTATGTTCTCATAAAGTGAATGTTTGTTTCTGCGATTCTTCATACAAATACTGACTTGTTATACCACCTCCGGATATATTGGAGAATTGTTGGGCCGAGCTGGATTTAGAGTTTAATCATCAGAACTTCCATCAGAACTTGTCCTCAGAAATTATGCAAATGACACTTAACTATTTGTCTGAAACAACTTAATTACCACAGTAATTTTCATCATTCATATGGAGTGATAGTGTGTGCATTAGCAAAATATCAGATAAAGATTAAAGTTTGATAAACTTCAGTACATCTTAGAAATAAGGCATAACTAAGAAAAGTGCTTAAAATATGTCATTAATAATAAAGTCTACTATAGAATAAATTTATGCAAGAATCCACCTCAACTGTTTGTGCTCATTTTATGCATCTTTTGTAATTCCTTTTTACAGTGGCTTCTTAGTATAAGTGAGTCACAACTGCTATCAGAATTTATGCTATAATCAGAGTATTTCTCCAGTAATCAGAGGATGTGAAAAGTCACCAAGAAAAAAATATTTGCTTTTCTAATGCATATAACTTAATACCAACAATGCACTTGGGTCTTCCCTTCCACATATTTACTCTAGATCTCAAAGGAGTACCTGACTTCAATTTTCTTTTCTTTTCTTTTCTTCAGATAAGTGAGGCTTATCAAGCATGTGGTTTATCCTTAAGATTTACTGACATCAGAATTTGACAGATAAGAAGCAAGAATCTTGTTTGTGACTTATTAAAAGATACACAAAGTAAATTTGACTAAGCTCATCATCAGAATTTTCTTGTGTTAATGAATTTCCACATAAACAACTAATTCAAACATGGGATTTCTAGTATGTTAAAGACTACTAGGTCAGCATCTAGCACAGTAATCCTCATTGGATTGAATAGTCACAGAACATTCAAAACACTATCAGAGTATATCGAATAACATCAGATAACAATCAGTATTTAATATAGTATAATTTAAAGCACAGATTACATAGAGATAAGACAATATGTAAACACTGATCATAAAGTCTGATGCATGAAAACAAAAACTAAGCAAAATTTTGAGAAAGAACCTGAAACCATTCCAAGTTCATTTACCAGTCTTGTAAAAGTAGCTTCACATAGTGGTTTTATGAAGATATCTGCTGGTTATTGATCTATTGGAACAAAATGCAATTCTACTGTACCTTCCATCACATGTTCCCTTATGAAATGGTACCTAATGCTGATGTGCTTTGTCATTGAGTGTTGAACTGGATTACCAGTCATAGCAATAGCACTTTGATTATCACAATAAATAGGTATTTTAGAAAATTCTAACCCATAGTCCAGTAACTGATTCTTCATCCAAAGAATCTGTGCACAACAGCTTCCTGTAGTAATATATTCTGCTTCTGCAGTTGTTGTGGAAATTGATTTCTGTTTCTTGCTAAACCAAGAAACCAATCTGCCTCTAAGAAATTGGCAGCTTCCACTAGTGCTTTTCCTGCCTATTTTGCATCCTGCAAAATCTGCATCTGAGTAACCTATTAGCTTAAAATATGATTCTCTAGGATACTACAATCCTAGATCAGCTATACCCTTAAGATACTTGAAAATTCTTTTCACAGCTATTAGATGAGGTTCTCTTGGATCAGCTCGAAATCTTGCACAAAGAAAGGTATCATACATGATATCAGGTCTATTTGCAGTTAAATAGAGTAAAGAGCCAATCATACCTCTATAGTTAGTAATATCTACTGATGCTCCAGTATCTTTATCTAACTTGGTTGTAGTGGCCATGGGAGTGGATGTAGTTGAACAATCTTTTATTCCAAATTTCTTGAGTAAATTTCTGGTGTACTTAGATTGACAGATAAAAGTACCTTCTTCATTTTGCTTGACTCGAAGTCCCAGAAAATAGCTAAGTTCACCCATCATACTCATTTGATATCTTGACTGTATTAGATTTGCAAACCTTTCACAGAGTTTGGCATTTGTAGAACCAAATATGATATCATCAACATATATTTGTACCAAAAGTAATTCCTTTCCATGGTTGAGGTAGAACAGTGTTTTATCAATTGTACCTCTGTGAAATCCACTTTCCAGAAGGAGTTGAGTTAAAGTCTCATACCATGCTCTTGGAGCTTGCTTAAGGCCATAAAGTGCTTTGTCAAACCTGTAGACATGATTGGGAAATTTAGGAACTACAAAGCCTGGAGGTTGTTCAACATATACCTCTTCTTCCAATTCTCTATTGAGGAAAGCACTTTTCACTTCCATTTGAAAGACTTTAAACTTCTTGTGAGCAACATAAGCCAATAAGATCCTTATGGCTTCTAATCTAGCAACTGGTGCAAATATTTCATCATAATTAATACCCTCCTATTGAGAGTAGCCTTTAGCAACCAGTCTTGCTTTATTCTTTGTAATTATGCCATCACTGTCAGTTTTGTTTCTGAAGACCCATTTTGTACCAACAATTGATCTGTTCTTTGGTCTTGGCACTAGGGTCCAGACTTTATTTCTTTTAAATTAATTTAACTCTTCCTGCATTGCTTGCACCCAATCAGCATCTTGAAGAGCTTCTTACACTTTCTTTGGTTCATTCTGAGTCAGAAAGGAATGATAGAGACATCCATTTGTTGTTTCAGTTCTAGTTCTGACACCTGCTTCAGGATTTCCAATTATTAAGTCAGGTGCATGTGATTTGGTCCACTTCCTTGCAGATGGAAGTTGATTTCTAGAACTGGATCCTCCCCCATGATCCATGCTATCTCCATCAGCATTTTCTAATGCTCCCCCTGTAGTTATGCTCTTTGAGACTTCAGAATTTGAGTTAGATCCTTCAGGATTTGAAGAATCAGAGTTTCCAGAATTATCAGAATTTGGCTCATCAGAACTTGATGAATCAGAACTTGAAGATCCAGTGACATGTTTTGATGCTTCTTAGGAGTCTTGAGTTGTGGTAGGATCTTTAGCTTGCTCCCCCTGAACAGGTGTAGTTTCTCTTGGAGTAGTTACCATAATTTCAATGACATCGGAATTTAACCCGTCAGAACTTACAGGATCATGATTTAAGCCATCAGAATTTATAAAATCAGATTTTAAATCTTCATTTTCAAATCTCAGCTGATCATGATCATTGAAATCTTCAAGTCCAGTAATCTTTTTATCATCAAAAGATACATTGATAAATTCCATGACAACCCTTGTTCTTAAATTGTAGACTCTGAAGGCTTTTGTGGAAAGTGGATATCCAACAAAAATTCCTTCATCAGCTTTTAGATCAAAATTTGACAGCTGTTCAGGATGAGTCTTAAGAACAAAACACTTGCATCCAAATACATGAAAGTATTTCAGATTTGGCTTTTTTTTTCTTCACCATCTCATATGGTGTTTTTCCATGCTTGTTTATGAGTGTAACATTCTGTGTAAAATAAGCAGTATGCACAGCTTCGGCCCAAAAGTAGGTTGGCATCTTTGCTTCATCAAGCATAGTTCGTGCAGCTTCAATGAGAGTCCTGTTCTTTCTTTCTACAACTCCATTTTGTTGTGGAGTTCTAGGTGCAAAAAATTCCTGCTTAATTCCATGCTATTTGCAGAACTCTTTCATGATTGAATTCTTGAACTCAGTGCCATTATCACTTCTTATGATTTTAACAGAATCTTTGACCAACTTATCCAACTGTCTGACATGATCAGTTAGAGTAGATGCAGTTTCATTCTTCTTGTGTAAGAAATACACCCAAGTGTATCTTGTGAACTCATCCACTATAACCATAGCATATTTCTTCTTTGCAATAGACATGACATTGACTGGACCAAATAGATCAACATGTAGTAGGTGATAAGACTCAAGAATTGAGGTTTCAGTTTTGCTCTTGAATGAAGATTTTCTTTATTTTGCCTTATAACATGAATCACAAAGACCATCAGGAGCAAATACTGATTTTGGCAGTCCTCTCACAAGATCTTTCTTTACTAGCTCATTTATGTTGTTGAAATTTAAATGAGAGAGTCTCATGTTCCAATTCCAGCTTTCTTCAATTGATGCTCTACTTAACAGACAGATTGCAGAGTCATCAGAGTTTGTTGAAAGGCTGGCTTCATAAATGTTACCATGCCTGTAACCTTTCAGAACTACTTTGCCTGTAGAATTACTTACAACTTCACAGTGTTCTTCAAAGATTTGACTTACACTTAGCAGATTGTGTTTAGGTCCTGAGACAAGAGCTACTATTTCAATGATGACATTCCCAAGATTGATATTGCCATTTCCCAGAGTTTTTCCTATGTTGCCATCTCCATAAGAAACTCCTGGGCCAGCTTTCTCCATAAAGTCTGATAGCAGGGCTTTATTTCCAGTCATATGTCCTGAACATCCACTATCCAGAACTAGGATATTTTTCATGTTTCCCTGCAATCACAAAGACCACTATTGGTTAGTTTTAAGGACCCAGACTTGCTTGGATCCTTTGGCCATTTTAAGTTTGTTAGCATTTGCAGCAGATTTAATTTCAGAGTTTATGCTAACATGCTGTTTATCAGAATTTATATCAGACTTTGCATCAAAACTTTACACTAGAAGGAATAATACTAACTTTCTTCAAAAAAGATTTTATTTGATAATAATCATAGAACAAACTATGATATTCCTTACAAGTATAAATGGAATGCCATAAACTACCATAATGAAAACAAGGATTTTGTGGTTTAAACCTAACAAACTGACTCTTAAATCCTGATTTAGGAGGTAAAGAGTTTATATCTTTATTTTTCCTGCAAAAAGAAGCAAGATGGTTAGAGTTTCCACAGTTATAATATTTCTTTCTATGAGCATTAGGAACAGGCATATAATTATTGCTTTTACTCACACCTTCCTTTCCATTCCTATTTTTCCTAGCTTCCTTACCTTGTTCATATTTCTAATCTCTTTCAGCTTATTCTTAAGCTGCTTCTTTGTCATTAAGCCTATGTTTACTTTAACTGGTTTATCCTGTTTTAATTTGTCAGAAGTTGACTTTTCTTTGACTTCTGTCCTAGATTCTTTCATCTTTTCAGAATTAGACTTTACAGTTCTTGCTACAAACGTAACATGATTTACCTTTGGCTTAGAAGTCTGTTTAACAACAATTAGCTCAATTAGCATAGTTCCTTTCTCACTTTTATCATCTCCATAACCTAAGCCCTCTTTCCAGTTTCCACTACTTAGTAAATTTTGAGTTATTCTGCCAGAGTTAGTCCAA
Source organism: Apium graveolens (assembly GCF_009905375.1). NCBI lineage: Eukaryota > Viridiplantae > Streptophyta > Magnoliopsida > Apiales > Apiaceae > Apium > Apium graveolens. The sequence continues at coordinate 192,452,951 of NC_133653.1, forward strand.
ATTATGATAATCTCTCTTTCCTTTTCTAAGTCAGCTTTTAGAGATTCATTCAATTTTAACACTTCATCTCTAACATACAAAGCATCATCTCTTTCTTTCTTAGTTTGATGAAGAAAAACTAACTCCTTTTCTAAATAGTCATTTTTGTTTTTAAAAGCAAGATTTTCAGATGTTAATCTTTCATATGTTAAAGTTCGATCTCTATAACTAATGAACATGGTTTTAAGATATAATCTCAACTCAGTAATATCATCAATATGAAAAGCATAAGTTGTTTGAGGTACCTTCAATTCAGCAGTTTCAGTACTGCTATCAGCATTTGCCATCAAGGCATAGTTCACCTCATGTTCAGAATCTGAAGTGTCTGTCCAGCTTTTCTTCTTTGTGACAAGTGCCTTGCCTTTGTCACTTTTTCCTTTCTTGCAGTCAGGAGATATGTGGCCTCTTTCACCATAATTATAGCATTTGACATTTGAGTTGTCTCCTCTGCCAGACTTTCCTCCTTTGCCTTCAGACTTTCTGAACCCTTTCTTATCAAAACTTCCACTTTTCCTGGAAAACTTCTTGCCCTTTCTGAATTTCCTGTAGGCTATCTTTGTGATACCCTTTACCATAAGAGCACACAATTGCATCATCTCTGCATCAACATCCATTTTAAGTAAACTTTCAGTTTCTGAATCATCATCATCAGAATATGATGACTCTGAATCAGACTTTATGATGAGAGCCTTTCCTTTTCCCCTCTTTGAGGCAACCACTTTAGGATATTCCTCCTCAGCTTTAAGAGCAACTGTCCTTGACTTTCTTCCATGCCTCTTGCTCCTTTGATCCATCTCAAGTTCATAAGTCTTGAGTATACCATAAATTTCATCAAGAGTATTTTCAGTAAGGTCATAGTTGTCTCTTATGGTAGTAGACTTCAAATCCCAATTTTCAGGAAGAGCTAAAAGGAATTTTAGATTTGAATCTTCAAGATCATATTCCTTGTCCACCAGTGACTGATCATTCAAGAGTTTGACAAACCTGTCATATAAGTCGGTTAATGACTCATCAGCTTTTGAGTCAAAGTTCTCATACTCTTGAGTGAGTATAGTTCTCCTGTTCTTTTTTATTGCATCAGTTCCCTAACATCTTGTCTCCAAAGCATCCCATATCTCCTTTGTAATCTTGCATCCAATTACCCTATTTGACATGACATTATCAGTGCACTATGCAACAAATGCCTTACCCTTGCATCCTTAGCAATAGATGAGATGTCTTCAGCTTTGTAATCACCTTTCTCTTTTGGTATGGACTTTACTGGTTGATCAGCAACTGTAACAGAGAGCTCGGTAGGCTTATATGGTCCTTTATTAATTCTGTCAAGGTATTCTGGATCTGTACCTTCCAGAAATATAGCCATCTTCACTTTCCATATGGGATACTCAGAAGGTCTCAGTATGGGAACCCTAATAGTCTCATATCGACTGTGGGTTTGAGTGTTTTGAGTTTCTTGAGTTTTGGTGGGCTTAGTTGGGGTTTGTGTTTCTTTAGATATGATTTTTTGGATCTTTACTGTATGTGTGTTAACTGAAAAGCTCTGATACCACTTGTTAGGTCACACAACACTATAGAAGGGGGTTGAATATAGTGTTTATACAATCAAATCGATTTCAACACAAGTATGTAACAAAGATCAAGTATATTCAATAAACTCTATTACAATATGAACTGTTATTCTATCTCAGTTATGAACAATATCACTAAGAGCTGCTAGGTCACAATATATAATCTTCTCGATAATGATAACACATATAGTGTAAACCCTAAGTTGTGTTTATATAGTACACAGTTACAAGATATATTGAAATTGATATGGAATATAATTCTGTCTCCTAAAATATATCAATTAGATATCTTATACAAGTCTTCTAGTCCTCTAACTCCTCATACATATCTTCTTTTATTTTAGTCCAGATCTTCTCCTATAAATCACCCGCATTCCTTATCTGAAAGTCTTCCCGCACTTAAGTACTGATATGTATCTTCTAACGACTTAAGTTCTGAATTCAGTAGTTTTGATTTCAGTAATTCCTGATCTGTCCTGTTATTAAGTTCTGAAAACTAAACACAAATCATATTAGACATAATATCTCAAATATATCTAACAAGTTAAGTTTAGGTTATTGGGCTGATTTATAACTAAGTTGTCCAGGTCCCCTGTTTTACATTTAGCTTTGGGTTCTGTGCCATTGCTTTGCTATTTTGTTGATTTCCGAGAATAGTGAGAAGTAATGAAAGACGTTGGAAGGTTGTGTTGCAACCCTATCCACCATTTATTGGTTTATTTGAGATTTTGAGTAAGAGTTTAAGAGGTTTGGATAATTCTTCGGTAATTTTCTTTTTGTTATTATTCTTGAGATAATAAGAAAGATTATGTGATAATCATGTCGCTTGTGTTAATATGGTAGCAAGTTTATAATATTTTAAAAAGAGATAATGCATGGGAATTTGATATGCTAAAAGATTGCTACATATTTGACACTATGCTTGACGGATTATTATATAAGTTGCTTGTTTTCTTACCAGAATAATGGCACCAAAGATGAGGACTAATTCAGGAGAGGATCGTGCCAAGAGTCATACAGATCCATCGATTGTCCAGATGTTGGGACTAATGCAGCAACATGTGTTACATCTCATGCAATAGCAACAACAACAATAGCAACAACAGCAACAAGCAGCAGCACCACCCACGGTGACTTTTAAGCAATTTCAAGATGTGAAATCACCTGAGTTCAAGGGAAGTGCTGACCCTGTGGAAGCCAATGCATGGCTCAAAGAGATTGAGAAGGATTTTGACTTAGTTGGAGCAGGAGCTGAACATAAGACCAAGTTTGCAAGCTACTTTCTGAAAGGTTAGGCAAATTATTGGTGGGAATCCATGCGAGCATTGGAAGGAGGTGAGTTTGTAACTTGGGGAAGGTTTACAGAGCTGTTTCTGGAGAAGTATTTCCCGAGGTATATGAAGAACCAAATGGAGATCAAGTTTTTGAACCTGACACAGGGTGATCTTACAGTCGCGGAATATGAGGCCAAGTTTACTGAATTGGCGAGGTTTGTGCCAGATCAGGTTGATACAGATGAAAAGAAAGCGAGAAGATTTGAACATGGATTAAAATTTTGGATTCAGAATAGAGTGGCCTTGTTTGAGTTGACTTCTTATGTGGCAGTGGTTCAGAAAGCGATGGTGATCGAAAGTAGAAGCGACATGTCTCAGAGAGAAAAGGGCGGAAAGAAAAGGAAAATAGAAACCTCAGAAGGAGGTCAGCAACAAGGTAATTTCCAGGGCCGTTTCTATAAAAGGCCAGAATTTCAGGGTAACAAGAATGTGGGATTCATAAGACCACAATCAGGAAATGGAGTACAGGGAAACCGTTTTCAGAATTCAGATCAGCAGAGGTCCAATCATCCACCAATACTGGATTACAAGTTTCGTGGCAGAAAGCACTTTAGGAATTGTGGCAGGAAATGACACTTTGCTAATATGTGTCAGAATCTGACCCAAGGTCAGAATTTGGGGGCTGTTTGTTATAAGTGTGGGAAGCCAGGGCATATCGCTAGAAATTGTCCAACACTAGGTGCAACATGTAACATACCAAGGATCGCAGGTGTAACATCCCCAAATCCGGGGTCAGGATTGGGTGTCACTAAACAACTTTAAATATATAAACCTAATAACCCCTCATTAATCTGGATCGCTTACAGTTTATGGTATGAAATAAGAATCTAATCTTCTAAAATTATAATATCTAAAATACAATTCCATTACCTCTTTACTAATTTCCTCGTATTGATCACTCTGACACCTCCAAATCCCCTTCAGCTGGAATCTCTTCAGTTTTACAGTCTATTGAAAGCTATTCCCTTTTGCCCTTATTTGATACTGAAATAAATATGATTTCACGAAGCAAGAGTGAGCCAAAAATGCCCAGCAAGTACCATAAATGGTTTCCATGTATTAGATCAAAGAAACTTCTGGAAACGATTTTTGAATGATTTCAAAACATCTCTATTTATTTAAAACAGTTGAGCGAAAAAAAACATCGACCCTCATTGGCCTTTAATCATAAATCTCATTTTTCTGTAAAAGAATAGTGAACGTTTCACTGATTCATCTCTTTGAATCAAATATTTGTTTGATTTTGTAATCATAAACTTTTCAAGAAGAAATACCATTAATGGCGATCAACAATAAATTAGACTGGACACTAGAAACCAACATATGCACTATAACCTGCTGATCAGTCAGGATATAGTGCGGATCTATACCCAACTACATAAACCCAACCAACATATGGGGTACCCAGGCAACTATGGCCTAATAATTAAGGGACCGGCCATCTCTGGCCCTTAGGGTCCAGTTCATTCCTGGCCCTCATCATAACCATCCGGTCCGTGGAGTATTTTGATGTCAAATCATTTTAATTTTAAAATATCCCAATTCAGGGTTCACAAATAACCCGAAAGAATGGGTATTTGCTCAAGAGATCAATCGATAATCAAGGAACAAGATCAAAAAGGCACTTGCATAAATAAGAGTAATTGCAGCAAAATATAAAAACATTTAACTATTATGTACTTAGAATAGGAACGAAGATATATTTGCAGTATTTGAGAAGAAAGGTTAGGAATACTTGCCTTAATTGAAAAACCTCTAATCTTTAACTATCTGCCATATCATTCAGTCCTGATGCATCTGTATTTCCATTGACATACCACTTGATCTTTCCTATCATTTACCATTTCAGGTTTATCTCTATTCTGAATCCACTCGTTTCATTACTATACGTAATTAGGCTTTACTTTACAATCTTTGTATGTCTTTGAATGCTTCACACTATATGTATCTATCATAAAAGATACCATTCAATTTACTGACAATATATAATTGTCTAGTCTATACGTTTATCCTTATCGTCTACCCGCCCGATAATAACAGATAAGGATCATCTGTAATCGTATAAAGTTTAATCGACAAGTGGACTCATAGTTCACATAACACATAAACACACAAGGCACGTATCACATATTTCATATAACACATAGTCACATAATTCATGTAGCACATGAATTAAATCGTCAAAAGATTGGTCTCGATACGTTTAGAATTGAAATCGGGTCAAAAAGAGTATTTTATTGATCAATAACCGACTCAGAATGAATCATAAAAAAACGCCCTTTTGATATAAAATAATTTAGGTCTCGAAAATATTTTTAATAGAAGCAAAATATTTTTCTGAGTCTAGAGGCGTTCGTTACGTATTAAATGGACGAACGGTCTATTTAATACAAATTTTTGAACATTTTTCGGGATTAAAACGGGTCTTCGAATCATTTTATAATTAAATAATAGAGTTTGAACACCCGAATCTGACTTTAAAATAATTTTATAATAATTATTGAGCCTTGAAAATAATTTAAAATAATATTTTAAAACTCGAAACTATTTTTCAAAATTTTTAAATCAAAATAAATAATTAAATCCAATTAAATAATCAATTAAAAATTAATTAATAACTAATTAAATTAATTAATCAATTAATATTTAAATTAATTTACTAATTAAATAATTAATTATCAACTAAAATCAATTGATTTATTTTAGAATTAATAAAAAAATTCAAAAGATAAATAATGAATTTTTGAATTTAAAAATCAAAATTTTGAAATTAATAATAGATTTTTCATTTATTTTTAAAAATAAAAATCCAGAAACACATTTTAGAATCTGATTTGGGCAAAACAGAATTAAAACCGGGTATTTTATAACCCAAATCGGGTCACCACCGGGTCACCCAACCCGTCCGGGTCAGGATGAACTCCGGCCGGATCCTGGGTTAAACCTAGTTTTCCGGCGGGTTCTTTCCCCGTCCGGTGACTCCGTTTCCGGCCTAAAATAGCTTAGTTTGTCCAGGTTTTTGCATCAATAACATCCCACAATTTCCCAGAAACACGATATAGGCAACAACCACAACAATCGATCAACCGATCGATTTTTCCGGCGAGCTTTAAAAAGCTCCGAACAAAACTCTGATCTTCCTAGTTTCCGAATCAAATTCAACATATTATACATGGAAACAAAGCTCTGATTACGTCTAAGCTGTTCATGGAATCATAAACACCTAACGATTGATAACAAACCTAGAAAATCAAAATATAAAAACATCAAAACTCAAGACCTTGGCTAACCATTTCTAGCAATAGAACGTAACAATTAATAGAATGAATCAATTGCAAATTACATAACAAAACTATCCCAATCATTAAAATCATTCAAAAATCTCTAAATCAAAAAGCCCCAATTTCGAGTAAGAACCCTAGAATCGAATTTTAAATTTCACGAACCTGAGAAATGTTTTTGTTGGTAGAATTAGATAGAGCTTGTCAAGAGCATCAGATTGATTACAAATATGACACTATTTGGTTCCCGGATCATCTCAAAATCATTGATTGATTCCAAGAACACCATGAACCCTAGTTCCTAATTTTGGAAAGAAAATCTAATTTTTGATATATTTTTCTGATTTTTGTATTATTAAATAATAAATAAATAATACTTAAGTGCTATTTATACTTATGGAATATTAATATCCCGTTGGATTATACCGGGTCGGAAAATAGATTACTTAACAGCTGAGTAACTATAAAAACGATCCGATTCGATACCCGCATTGGATAATTATCCAAACCGGGCTTTTTATAAAATACTTTATATAAAAATAATGTAATATTATCCCGTTTTTTGAGAATACGGATTTTATTGATTTATCGAAATGATTATCGTATCAAAAATTTTGCGCCGGACCGCGCACGGGTCAAAGCGTAATCCGGATCGAAAAAGCCAAAACACAAAAAATATCCAGAATTACCAGATTGGGTTAGGAAGGAGTTTTTGGAAGAGTTTCGGGTTGTAAAAACGTAAAAATGGTTGAAGTTGGACGATTCCCGGCTTTATAAAATAGTTTCTTAATTATTCAGAAAATAATTAATAAATTCATAAATTATTATAAAATCATGTAACACTCCAAAAATTATCAGAGAAATACCTTAGTTATCTATATTTTATTCTGAACATATTAAAATTAATATACTAACATTTTATCATATATAAACATCCAAATATTATTATCAATCATCAAATAATTCAATGAAATTCACATAATAACCACATAATAATTATATATTGATAAAAATAATTACATGATATTTCCTAGATGTCACAACAGGTGCTCCATCTCAGGGTGTGCCAAGGATTGAAGGATCACCAACTCAACCCAAAGCCAGAACATTCAATATGACAATGAAGGATGCTGTTCAAAGTTCCGATGTGGTTGCAGGCACGCTTCCAGTCAACTCCGTAGATGCTAAAGTTTTAATTATTTCTGGAGCTACAAGGTCATTCATTTCCCAAAATTTTGTCGATAAACTGCATTGCGAAGTTAAATTGTTAGAACAAACGTTAATGATAAAATTAGGTAATAAGAACCAAGTTCCCGTCGACCAAGTCTGCCCGAGGTGCGACATTGAGATAGCGGGACATCATTTTTATGCCAACTTAATACCTTTTAAGTTGGAGAATTTGATGTTATCTTAGGAATGGATTGGTTGTCAGAGAATAATGCTCAGATTGATTGTAAGAATAGGAAAGTGAGACTTCAGACATTGGATAGTAAGAAGATATTGGATAGTATGAAGTTAGAGGACTACATTCCACCTCAAAACTATCTAAAAGACTAGTGTTTAACCACAAGGAAGGAATCAACAACATATGACTTCTACATCACATTTTGAAAGAAGGATGCTAAATCTTGACAAAAGGGCTTCTCCAGGCATAAAAAGAGATGGAGGTTTTACTTCCACTAACGAAAGCCTAATACTTCAGAAAATTGATGAAGATCCAATATTTCTCTTGAAGAAGTTGAATGTTAAGGTGAACGGTGAAGGGATCTTTCTTGTAATTCTTAAAAAGGAAGATTGTAATATTAAAAAGCAAGGAAATATGAAAGAAACTCATCTCTCCTCTGCTAAATCTAAACGAGGTACTTTGAGAGTAACATCTTTTCCTCAAAACTATTTTCTTGTACACTTTATTTACCAGCAGCTTAACATAATATGACTATACACTCGTAATATTCAAAAGTCAAAATGTGTTTTGTTATCATTAAGGCTTTAATTTATGATTGTTATTCTATCAGACATAAATTGGGGAATATTGTTAGGAATCAAACCTAGATCTTAATGATAAGCAAATCACTTAGCATAATTATGTTATGTCAATTTATAGCCTTCAACCGATATCCATCCTAAGGGATAGCCGCTGAAGGAGTAGTTGAAAGTGTTTGTCCTAAATCCAATCATGTATGATGAGTTAGGAAGAACTTTCTTGTATTCCTATTTGATTTCATTGATATTAATAAAAGACTTGTTTTGGTTTTATTATGGGCTTTATCTATTTAAAGTGTTTTAAATAAGATGCTCCATAGTTTAGAGTAAAGCTTCTAGAATTATAATGAGATTATAATAGTGAGATCTAGAAGACGATAACTCTAGACTTAAACAGTTCCTGATCATAGGATAACTAATCAGATGTTAGTGGATCTGTAAAGATTGGTACATACTATGCTTGCTCCCTTCAGGAGGATGTTTGTTCTCATAGGCATTTGTGTGGTGACACTATAGCTAGTATGTAGGTGCTTATTAGGGAATAAGTTCACTGAACATGACTCGATAAGTTGAACAACTAATGGAGATTACTCATGTGTCAATAGTTATTCAATGAGTGATAGTTGTACAAGTGTCCTTAGACTTGACATCGTTAAAGTTATCTTGTATATAATAAATTGTGCTTTGGTTTAGTCCTTAGTCTCAAGGACATCCATTAGGTCTATTCTGGGCATAGGGATTTGTGTATAGAGATAGTTAACGTCAATAGAGGATCTACCCCTTCCAGTATAGGAAGAGAATATCCTATGTTATTCTTAGTATACGAGTTCGGGAATCTCTGGCCAGAGTGTATGAAATTAGAAAGGAGTTTCTAATTTGCATTAGTATGAACTTTACATTATGAATAAGAAATCATATGATTAAATTTGATAGGCCTGTCACGAGATCCATGCCTTGTATTTAATCGGGATATTATAAGGGTAGAAGGAATTCATTGTACGGTAACTAGTCACTGATAGGTTCTTGGTATTCTAAGCAGTGAATTCATATTATCCGGATAGTCGCGATATGTTGAGAAGCATCACTCACGATGTAGAATAAATATAATTAATCAGTTAATTATATTTAGTGAATTTTAGTATTCATGTAAATAATTAATAAAAGTTTCTTATTATTTATTTCTACTACCGGCATAATACTGAACCTACAGGGTCACACCATAAAAGAATATTTTTTTTGATGAAATAATGAGAGAGAGAATTATTTTCTAAATAGTTTAGAAAAAGAAATAATGATTAAAATAGTTTTAATTATTATTAAAGCATTTTATAAAGATAAAATGTGGGGGTTAATATATATATAAAAAGATATATTATAAAACCCTAGGAGAGCCCTATAAATAGAATGAGATGGCTCATTCTATTCACATACTTGGTTTTGTGAAAACCCTAGCCTCCATCTTCTTCCTCTCTCTCTCCCAAAACTCCATTTTTATAAAAGCTCGGTTTTATAAAAAGCTTCATCGGAGAGGATCATTCTTGGTGGGTACCGGTAGAGTGCTTCACACACTGAGGAGCAACTGCTAGCAACCGGTTTTATAAAGCTTCAATTTTTTAAGGTATGGTTACGATTCCTCCGTTTTTCTAATTTATACGTTTTTCTATATGTGCGATACATGGTTTTTACGGAATAATTATTATATCACGCTTCCGCTCATCCATAAATTCCTTCAGTAGTGTTAGGTTCCGAATTATCGTAGAAGGGAGGGTTGAATATGATAATCACTAAATTAAAAAATTCTTTCGAATCTTTTGCGGATATAAAATTTAGTGCTCGGTTAGTGGTTTCGTGTTCTTGAGAGGAAAAGTGTTTGGAACAATAAAACGAGGAACACAAGATATTCGGGGAAATATATATTCGTATATAAATCCTCGAGGGGTGTTGCTACACTCCGATAAATAAATTAACCGGCTACAATCTAAGAACAACAAAGTTCCTAACTTCTACAAAGATTTACAAATCATATCGTATACAATGATCTATCTTTTGTTTGTACTGGGATTTAATTATTGGGTAACGTTTATAATGCCCCTAAGAATATACAAGAGTTAAACCGGGCATTATAACGTTACTTCGGCAAGAAGTTAAACGGATAAACAAAAAGGTTGAGCTTCTCTGTAAATTCTTTGCTACAATCTTCAGCTCTTTTGGGAGAGAAGAAGATGAACAGAACAATTCAATCTCTTTTTTTGCTTCTGCTACTGTGTAGACTTGTATATCAATAATGTGTGGCCTTTTATTTGCAACCTGCGACTAGTGAATTAACACCAATTGGCGACTACAGGAGGCTAACCTGCGACTAAATATAAACAAAAAAAAAATCAACCTGCGACCATCAATTGGTTGCCTGGTTACTACAACATAAGTTGCAACTAAGGTTTAGTTGCATGGTTTGTTTACTCAACATGCGACCAATTATTTGGTTGCATGGTTTATTTTTATTTCTTTTTTTCATTCTTTTCTTTTCTTGTTTTCTTTTTCCTTTTTGCTTTGTTTTGTTTTCTTTTTCTTTTTTATTTTTTCTTTTTGTTTTTCTTTTCTTTTTGTATTTTCTTTTTCTCTTTTTTCTTTTTCTTTTCTTTTGTTTTTGTTTTTCTTTTTATTTAAGTTTAAATTGTAACTAAATTAATTAATAAAAGAAATTTAAATATAACTTATATAAATAAACTAATTTAGATTTATAAAATAAACTTATTTAAAGTTAATAAAATAAATCACTTTAAGTTTATTAAATAAATTATATTAAAGTTTCTAAATAAATTTATTTAATTTAACAATTAAACTTTGAGTTTCGCCAATCACTCGAGCCGCTTAGCTGTTTACCCTGCGCACCTCTTCTCGTATTTTAACATATAAACATTCAATCCAAGTACATTCCTCAACTTAACAATTCTTCTATAAATAATACCTAGATTCCTTTCACGAGCTGTTGACGCCTAGTGCAACTGGTCTGGTTCACAGACGACTAACCCCGATTCAGGTCTTCGTATTATAGCCTTGATTAAATTGTTAAGCTTGCAACAACTTTATCGCTTCAGACACTGACTGTCAATAAACAAATGTACTTTCACTGGAATCCTTTTTGGTACTTTAGACAACGCCTTCATTGCTACTACAATCTTGAATACTTCATTCACTGTTCTTCACCAACGCTTGAACATTTAAATGAACTCCTGTCAGTGAGTATACCTTCACGACTGCAGTTGTCTTCTTTAATCTCTTCCTATACCATGTCTTCAATTCTTCATATTCCTATGCTTCGAACACTGTCTATCTTCAATCAATGCCAATACACTGAAATCTTCTGGTAGCACTTATACACTGAATCTTTATCATTTCTGAAACCCTGAAAGTCTTTAACCTTTATTCTTCACTGAGGTATGATCATATTAGTGAACTTCTTTCAGTGACCTATAAACATTTCTTCTAATCTTTTGATTCTTTATATTTGCCTTGTCTTCATTTCTTCTGATTTCTTGTGTAGTCGTAGTATTATTAACCTATCATGTTCTGGTGTTGTTCTCGTGTTGAGTTATCATGTATATTGTTCATACAGTTACGTAGTGTCACCAACAAGTAGCCCATCAACTGATAAGATTTTGTAATATTTTTTGTGAGATTCTTGTTATAGATAGTAATGATGTTATTCATTCAGAAGTCATGTTGCTCAATGGATAATCTAGATTAATGTGGCTAATTATAAATACTTGATGCCATTTAATTCTGATTAAATGAAGTGAACAATTAACTGCTAAGTGAAGCTACATCATCAATGACTAACTACATCAACTCAACAACGGCTAATCCAATTATTGTCAACTAAAGAAACTCAAATAACTAGTGATAGTGACTTGATAATGGTTAAATCCTGTGTCTGACACAATATATGGGTTGACGGGAATCTTAATAAAGAATATGAAAGCCAAGGCATATTTTGCATGTGATCTTGGATTCTGAAGAAAAAGAGATATTCTATTTTCATGCATGACAAATTGGAGGGATATTAAAAGCAATATATCAAGATAAAATATACACTCATTTGTCATGTCTCATGGGAAAGAATGCAGAGGCAATCTTGCTAGACCTACAAGACTGTGTTAGGTATTGTCTAGCAAGCATTGTACCTTGGTGGTATATAAACCAAGTTGTAGCAGCAGTATTACTTAAGAAATAGATATAAAATCTCAAGACCGAAAGAGAGATATCCGTTCTTAAGTGAAACAATATTAATTGTAGCTGTGAGATTACTTTGTAATCGTAACAGATTATTTCTTCAATATAAACCTTAGGTGGCTAGTCGAAAAACAAACCACCTAAATTTTTTGAATATCTGTGTTCAGTTTTTAATTTTCAAATACAAATTTATGTTGAAAATTTTAATTTATATTCGACCCCCTCCTTCTACAAATTATCCTAATTTGACTGTTAATGAATAACAAAAATATATGTCACTAAATTGATCTTGAATTAATCAATCAAGATTTTTTTAAGAAATTGAACTAAATAAATTATTTCAAGTTCTTGTAACTTTGAATTGTTCTAAATATTAGATTAGTATATCGTGAACTTTTTCAAAATAGTACATTTTGCATGTAACTAGATAGTGAAGTCTAAAATGCACTATATCTCGAAGTCACAATATATTATATTGTGTACTCTCATAAAATTTTATTTTAGCAAACTCTTGTTTATCACAAATAAACTGTGATTACTCATAATAATTCATGATTAAACATGTCAAAGTATACTCTCGGGATTTAATTAACTAATCAAATAATTAACTCGAAATAAGTTGAGTTATCAAATTCTCGATATAGTTCATGTCGTGAAATAGTTCTTAATATGATGTATATCATGAACTCTCAAATTCAACGAGTACTCAATATACCTTTTCTTATTTTAACTTATATCGTGAACTCCCAAAGCTACCATTATCGAGTAGAATGAAAATCCACAATACAAATTCTCAGAATAAATTTAAAGTTTGTGATAATGATCCTTTCTAAATCTCAGAAATGTTCTGAAAAATTTAAGCACCAGAATCCAACCAATTTTCACCTCAAAAATATTGAGTACCTATTCAAGTGAAAATTTAGTACTACAAATAATTTTCTAATAAATTTATATTTGTCAAGAACGAAGAATTGAATTTTACTCTCTTATTCATCAATCTATGAGGATTATCTTCATTCAATAACTTAATAAACTCGTCAGAAATTTAGCATTATTTTGGAACAAAATTAGCTAAACATTATTTTTCACTAGTTCTATATAGAAAATGATGTCTCAATGAATCACTACCAATATTTAGCAAATTTGAACTAATGAGTATTGTTGTTGATCATTGCTCCATTTTTAAGAAGTATCACATTAATCTTAAAAAATACAGATTTGATTATTTACTCTGCATTCTTGAAACAGTGGTTCACAAATTTCTTCGAGGTAGGAAATCATGATGTAATCAATATGCATGAGATGTTCCCCCTAAAATATATGCTCCCTCTGAGTCTAATGCTCCCCCTTAGTCTGATGATCCCCCTATGCTAATTAAGAATAAGCATAAGTGAAGCATATTTGACCCACCTGATGATGTGTTTTCTTTCTGTTTGATTCTTCTTGGATAATTTTAATTTTCCTGCAAACACCTTCATGGTTGGCTTCACCTTCGATCCTTTACATCCTCACTAATATTTTCTTGATAATTTTAGAATTTTGAATGAAGCACAAAATTTCCATAATCAAAATTCTTTTAGTGAATTTATGTGATGAATCTCCACTTTGTCCTTGTCTGTAGTCTTGTGATGAGTTGCATACTGGATCCTTTTCAAGATGACAAGTTCTAGATTATTTTCATGCCATATCCCTTGTTATACTTTCGTTGTCATCTCCAAGATCAAGACATGGTCCAACTTCTTCACTTTCTTCATTTCCCTTGATAGCAAGGATGCATCAATTTCTTCACTTTCCATCTGCCTTGCACATGCTATTGCATTCAAGTTGCTTTTGGTACCCACACTATGTTGGGTCCAGATTGTTTAAATATAGTTTTATCATGCTCAATCTTTGACGTATGATGCTTCTCTCTTTTGTTAGTCTCAGAAAAGTATTTTTTAATTTAGATGAAGTTCCAACATTGGAGAAGTCCCTTGTGTCACTTTATGTGTTTGTGTGTGAGTTGTTCAAATATATAACATCAAGATTTTGTCTAACAAATATGCATTGAGCAATAGCAGTCACATAATAAATGTAATATCCCGTATTTTTAGAATTATTATAATTATTATTTGAATATATATATAAATATGTGCTTTTATGATTTAGAAGAAATAAAATGGTGGATATTTTATTCATATTTAACGAGTTGGTGTTATTAAATTTGTTATGTGTTATATCGATACTTGTTAATTTTTGACAATATTTACTTAAATGTATTATTTTTAAAAGTTATTTGAAAGCCGATCTTATTGATATCGGTAAATTGAAATTGTTTTGTATATCCGTTAAATATCGTGCAATTATTTTTATCAATAAATAATTATTATGTGATTATTATGAGAATTTTGGTGAATTATCTGATGATTGATATTTATATTTGGGTGTTTATATGTGATAAAGTGTAAGTATTTTGATTTTTAATATGTCTAGAATAAAGTATAGATAATTATGATATTTTTATGGTAATTTTTGGATTGTTATATGATTTTATAAAGATTTATAGATTTAATAATTATTTTCTGAGTAATTATAAAACTATTTTATAAAGCCGAGAATCGTCCAACTTCAACCGTTTTTGCGTTTCTACAACCCGGAACTCTTCGGAAAACTCCTTCCTAACCAAACCTGAATATTTTGAACATTTTCCGTGTTTTAACTTTTTCAATCCGGATTACGGTTTAACCCGTGCACGTCCCGACACAAAATTTTCGATACGATAATCATTTCGGTAGATCAATAAAACCCGTATTATCCAGAGACGGGAATTTTTACATTATTTTTTCATAGGGTGTTTTATAAGAAGCTCGGTTTTGATAATTATCCAAATCTAGTATTAAATTATATCATTTTTATAGTTACTTAGCGGCTAAGTAATATATTTTCAGATCCGATATATAAGTGTAAGTATGGAATTATTAAATATATAAAATATGTTATGGTTCTGTCAGCAGAGTGGTGTATTTATTATTAGTTGGGTGTGACTCTGTGGATTCGAGGGTTAATTGTATTATTAAATGTTGAATTGTATTGCTTTGCCTTCACTTTCAAAAGTGATTTTATTGAAAAATTTATTTTCATAAATATTGAAATTGTCTCTAAAATCAATTTTATGGATTTACAATTTCAAAAATGATTTATGGGTATTTATAAAATTTAGAAAATAATATTTCATCCATTATTTATCCCTAAATGATTTTCTAATTGTATTAAAGTGTAAATTCAGTATTAAATTTAAGGATGTTTCAAAAATCATGAAACTTATATTTTCTTAAGTTTTGAATATTTTGAGAATTTTAAAATTATTTCGGAAAAATTTTGGATTATATTTACCCGCGCGTTTGTTCGTTAAATCATAAAATGCGGGTAGGTTGCGCGATTCAAAAATACTTTTAAAATTTTAAAAATTTTATTTTATTAGTTGTCAAATATTTCGGCAATTTTAAAACTATTTTGATAATTTTTCGGGATATTCTCACCCGCAAATTGATTCGTCAAAGCGCAGCACGCGGAACACAACCAGGTTGTTAGGGAATATAAAACACACGTCAGGTTTTCCTTCTGCCTTTGATGCGTGGAAGGAGATGATTGGCAAAAAAAACAAAGCAGGCGCTGCCTGCATAAACCACACCCCCCGTTCTCTCTCTACCTACTCTCAATTTCTCCCTATCTCCTCTGTGTCACTCTGTTCCCTTTTCCTTCTATATATTTATATACTTTTAATTTTCAAAAATTCATATCTTACAAACCGTTTATCCAAATTTCAATTATTACATATATAAACGATCAACGCTTCGATACGTACGCAAAGGTATATATATTGCATGGTTTTGAGAAAAAAAAATTGTGGAGTATATTTCCCGTTTTAATTTATTTTCGGGACATAGAAAAGGAGTTTGACGGTGTTGATTACTCCACATGGCATTTCAGCGTGTCTATGTCTATCGCTATTAATTTCGAATTTATCTGGAGATATTTTCCCGACATCAAATAATCTCTTGGGCTGATCAGAAATTATTTTGGGTAAGTATTTCGAGATTCTGATTTTATACTTGGGTATATTATATCATGTTATTGTTTATATATTTATTTCATAATTTTTAGAAGTTATTGTAGATGTCACTTTTGACCATGTTTTTCGTTTCTAGAGTGTTTATATGTGCAAATATATATTATGGTGTGTTTTAAATTAATTGATTTTATTAGAGTATAGTTGGATTGTATTGTTTGGAATTGATTTTGAGGGGTTCTAACCCCGGGAAAAGTCCATTTTACAAAAACGTTATTTCAAATTTTTTTCTAAAATATTTATTTCAATTTAAAATTATAATCTTTTATTATTTTTGAAAATCATAATTTGATTCAATTATTTATAATTTGTTTTGATTATTTATTTATTCATTTAATTAATTGATTAACTCATTTAATCAATTAATTTTATTTATAAATAGTTGAATGAAGTGTAATTATTTATAATTGAACCAAATAATATTCTAAAAATTATTTTGAGCTTTCAAAATTATATAAAGGTATTGAATATTCAATTAATATTATTATTAATTGAATTATTCTTATTTTATTCGTAGAAAATAGACCGTTTGTCTGTTTAATACGAACGAACGCGTCTAGACTCAGAAAAATATTCCGATTTCATTAAAAATACTTTAGAGACCCAAATTCTTTTGTTTCGAAAGGTCTCTTACTTTACGAGTCATTCTGAGTCGATTATTGATCGATAAATCATATTTTAGACCCGATTTCAGTTTTAAACGTATTGAGTCGAACCTTTTGATGAATCGAGGCATGTGTGATATGAATTATGTGATACAAGAGTTATGTGTTTACATATTATGTGTATTACGTATATACGTGGGTCATAAGTCTTGAGTTTGGCTATTTTAGTTATGTGCGGGCTATCGTATGGGTAGACAATAAGGTTTTGACGCGCAGTTCGTCGATCAATTATCATTTAGACGATTAAGGTTGTATCTTTTAATTATAGATACAGATCGCTCGAGTTAATCGGGACCAGACATTGGATGAATAAAATGGAATGGCATTGGATATATGGCTTCTAGCAATCGCAGGAGCAGCATATCAGTGAGTTGTCAAAATAGAAAGACGGTGATGTCTTGAGATGCCAGACAGAGATAATTGCGTTGCTGCGAGTGTGACTAACTGCTAAAAAAACCAAAGGAAAGTATCCCTATCATCACTTATTATTCAAGTGATATTTATTTTGAATCTTATTATGCAAGTATTGCTTTCCCTATTCTCAGTTCAGAATAGATAAATATTTTACATATCGCTGAATTAAATGTTATTATGCAAATACTCTTCTAATATTCTATGTTTAGAATAGCTAAGTGATTTTACTTATCAAATGAATGGATTTATAAATGTTTTGGGTTTTGAGAAAAATGAGTTGGTTTTGCGAGTATTCCTACCCAAGTAAATGGGGGAATAAAAGTTTATAAGGGTGTCGATTATTATGACCCCTTTAAATAAAAATGTTTGTAAGATTGGATGGTTGCGTAAGAAGACGTGACGGCGGTCCAGCGTGAGCTATGTGTTATACAGGATATAACACCTTGCTAGGCCGATATGTGCCTTGGGTACCCTTTGTTTAGTTGGATATGCTTCGGCATACCAGTGTTGCTCCGCGGCTGATCACCGATGGCAACACACTGTCGTTTAAGGATTCCAATCTAAATTATTATAATACTTTTGATAATCTTATAAGGAATGGTTTATCAAGTGTTGGTTTTGTATAAAAAGGTAAAATGTGGTTTTGATTCAGTTTCCGATTTATGAGGATACTTACGTTGTTGTTAAATATCAACGGTGGTATTAGTATAGATGATTGATGTTGACTTCAGTATGGGATGTTGTGAGCATCAAAGTTCGTATTGATATCTAATTTGATATGATAACAAATTGAGTATTAATATCAAGAGTTCGGTTTTGAATAAAGCTTGTGATTCAGTCCATAATCATTGTTTCATATTATTGTTGTTTACGATTTTTTCGTAAACACAGTTTTACGAGTTTTATTCTCGTCAAGATTCAAAGTATTGCTGAAGTATTTCGCTTGAAAATATCAAAAGGGTTTTGAATATAATTAAGGAACCAATTCTGGGGTTCCTCAACTAAAATTTTCTGATTCAACAATCATGATTTTAAAGGTTCCGCTCTATTATAGACGTGGGTTTTATATCAAAAAGACCTTATATATGTTATAATGAACTTGCTGAGCATTTCTTCCGCTCATACTTGCCTGTTTTTAAATTTAACCTCCAGCGAGGATTAGCTTGCGCTATTTAGCAGTGTAATTCAAGGAAGCAAAGAAGAAGCTTTTGGAAGGTGGTTGGTCTAGGGTTTGCAAACTAGTGTAAGTTCTATTATATAAAGTTGTTTATATTATTTTATATTATAGTTGTGTATTGTATAGTTGGGCCTAGTATACTTCTTTTCAAAGTTATACTAGTGGGTTTAGTATTGAGTTGGAATTTGTTCAAAAGAGTTTTAAAAGAAAAAGAAAGTGAAAAATTTATTGGTAGAATTTGGAATTCTTGTTTCTAGAACTGTAACCTTAAAAGATCTTGGGTGTAGTTTGGGGTCGCAGATGCTATATTTGAGTTGCTGGATTTTATTTATTGATTAAACAGGTTAATTTAGATTGAGGTTTCATAGTGACGACCAAATCCCCTGACCCCAGATTTGGGGGCGTTACAATAAATCATACAATTAGGTTTACCAGAGAAAGAATTATGCATATTGACATTCATGTGAGCAGACTTACAATGCATTGCATTCATGTCAGGACTAGCATAAATTTTGCGCTTATATGTTGAATTGTTCTTAGAGCCACAATTTAGACACCGCTTTCTATGAGTATTTTGCACATAGTTCTAACAATTACCTTTTTTTATTCCCATCTTTCTATTCCTGTTAGACTTGTCTTTCTTGAAAATGTTTTTGTTTGGTTTCTTTTAGGTTGACATTGCTTTTGATTTCTGGAATTTTCTCAGACACATAATTTTCATCCTTCTTCGCCTCATCTTCATTAATCAATTGTTGTTCGATGACCGTGTAGTCTTCATCAAACCCAATTTCTAATTTCTTGAGAATGGGCTTCTCAACTTTGTATAAAAACCACAAGAACTTCTTTGTCATTAAAGATTCCTTTGTTTTTGTTGGATGCGCCCTTTTTTTTGGCTCAGAATATTCAAAGCCAATGCCAACTTTCTCATTAACAGTTTTCTCACAACAAACATTAACAAGATCAGTGGAATTCTTGTAGGCCTTAAGCTTGAGTTGATTTATGTCAAGTTGCTCTCAGAGAGCTTTTTCAATCTTTTCAGCACACTCAAGCTTATTCCTAAGATACTCCACTTCTTGTTTAATGCTTTCAAATTGAACTAGTCTCAGACCAAGTTCATCATTCAATTTCACCAACTTAACATTCTCAATAGTTAGTTTAACATTCTCTTAATTAGAAGCAGTTAGACTTGTATGTCTGTTAAACATTTTAACACTAACTTTCTCAACAGTAAGCTTATACTCAAAAGGAGACATATCAATAGAAGTGAAATTTGGTACATGACTAGAAGATTCACCAGCATCGTATGACTTTGCCAGCAAGACATATTTCTCATATTCACACACATATTTCTCATCAGTGTCATCCCAACATCCATTTTCTGCAATATAAGCCTGGCTCTTTTGCTCCTTGAGCAGTGCTTCATACTTAGTTTCCAGTTTAAAATAGTCCTTGTCCTTCTTGACTTGTTTTGGCTTTTTACACTTAGTGGTAAAATGACCAAGATCATTTTAATTGAAGCACCTAATGTTTGACCTGTCAACACTTCCAGTCTTGTATCCAGACCTCATCAACAACTTATTCCCATTGTATCCACTTTTGTATTCACCAGCTCTTGCTTTGAATGAAAGATTCTTCTAGAACCTTAAATTGAAAGATTTCTTTTTCATGAAAGCATTACGCCACAGATGACCTATTTGAACGTTTCGGCAGATGCTATAGTAGGTATGAAATTTTGACCCTAATACAACATCACACTCATGGGTGAGGGCTAAAAGTGTGTTTTAGCTCAATAATGTATTACACACACTAACACATTAGATTGTATTACTATAGACTTTGAAAACAACAAATTTTAATTTAAGTAATGATAAAATAATTCGTTAAAACTAATTGATGTTAAATTAAAATTTTATTTTTTAAAACTGATTAACTTGAATGAAATAAATTATGAATTTTTCTAAGAAAGTAAAAGTATGTCGATTTATTTAGTTTTTGTAAATGTCAATTTTTTATTGGATGTAACATTTAATTAAAACGTTTTAATAGTAAGTTTAATAAAATTAATAAATTTTAGTTAAATGCACCAAATCATTTATTTATAGAAAATAAAGCATGTAATAACTTTGAATTTTTTCAAATTAATGAAAGTAATACATTAATTAATTATAATAAATTAATATGTGTAATTTAAAAATATTACAATATTTATAAAATTAAATAAATGCAAATGGTGAAGTTAGGTTGGACTGCTGAAATTTGGTAAACCCTATAGGTTGGGCGGCTAAAATTTTAACACGGCCAAACTGAAATTTCAAACTGAAATTTCAAACTGAAATTTCAAACTAAAATTAAAGGGGGAATTCATTTTGGACAGACAAACATAGATTTAACATAATATATATTCTCTCATGTGACGAGTACGGAGACGATCAAAAAAATCAATCAAAGTCACAATTAGTGTATAGTTTCCAAACATTTTGGCGCTTTTGACATGATTCTTTGTTGATTCCGGTCAGAGTGTCTTTATTTCTAAATTAGTGTATAGTTTTTACATTTATTTTGAATGTATGTTTATAACATAATTTTCTTTGTTTCTGTATTATTAGAAATGTCATTTTGCTGTAATAAGTGGATTTCATATAAATGAATGGCAATTTTATAGTTGAAGAAAAATGAAAAATTGATGATAAATGAATGTCATTGACAGTGGAACTAATTTTAATTGAAATACAAATAAATTACAATTTAACATTAAGCTTAATTTATTTTTTCTAGAGTCCAGTCTAAGAATTAGATCATCATTTAACATTAGGTTTTTAATACAACTGCAATGCTTGCGGCAGTTCCTATCAGGTACAACTGAAATGGCGGTAAGATTGGTTTTGACACATATTTCTCAACGGTCAGAGGAAATGCCTCTATTCCGTCCATAAAAGTGAATAGGGATGGCAATTTGTACCGAACCGATGGATACCCGATCCGTACCAATCCGATCGGATTTTACCGAACCCGAATATTTTGGGTTTCGGTTCGGGTTTAGGTATGAATTTTAAACCCAAACTCTTTTCGGGTCGGGTTTAGGTTTAAGGCGTACCATTTCGAACCCGACCTGAAAACTCGAAACCCATTTCGTTCCAACCCGAACCCGAACCGAAACCCGTATTAATATATAAATAATATTTTATATTTTAAAAGTATTAATATAATATATAATATAATATATTACTAATATTAGTAGTAAAAAGATTATACTTTGTACAAACTATTACGTTAAAATCCAACAGTAGTGAAATACTATCGTTAAACATGTTTTCAGTAGTAGGGTTCGATAATAGTATACTCTATGTCAAGATTGTTGCATTTTTTAACCCACAACTTCATCCTTAGAATTCTGATCCATTGCCTACTCTGAATCCTCTAATTCAACCCAAAAATTTCATTATCGTTAGATCTATGAGCCCTTTGCTTGAATAAGATCCTATTAATCCTTCAATAAAAAATTAAAGTACAATTTGGTAGAGATCTACAAACCCGAACCCGAATAAAACACGATCGATTAGGGTTCGGGTTTGATAATTCGGGTTATTTCGGGTTCGGGTTTGTCAAAGATAATCGGGTTCGGGTTTGGTATTTGCAAAACCCGTTTCAACCGACCCGATTGCCATCCCTAAAAGTGACAACGTGGTTTGACACCAACTAGTTAGTCATCTTCCCTTATGCTTCCTTTAAAAAGTTATAATAGTAACAGTTTGTCTTAATGAATTATTTGATTTATCAATTTATCATTGAAAATTTTGAGTAATAACCGCTAAATGTATCAATATATGATCAACCTTGTTGTTACAAATATGACTACTAACGGCTAACCTTGTTTACAACGCTATCAACTTCTTCAGGTTATTTGTTCAAGGGGATAATAGCTATGGTTACGTTGTTGTATATTAAATGGGATGCTTCTACCAGCAACCAACATGTAAGATATATAGAGTAGTAAAGTAGTAGAAAAGTAGTGAATGGTCTAATGCTGCTACTATATGCAAAGATTGGACATATATTGTTGCTTGCAAATTTGAACTTATCCTAATGTGACATTTGTTAATTTTATATGGAGATTTTACGAAAGGATTGTCATTGCAGAAATAGTAGTCCAACATGCATCAGATAATATTTAAAAGTCAGTTTTGCTAAAGGAGCATCTTAAACAAGAAAAAGCAAAGTCTACAATTTATATAGCATTTATCAGCCACTGGTGTTGCTGTTGCAATTTTTTTCAATTATTTACTATCATCTCCAGCTCTGTCAAAATTTTACCTAGTGTTAAAAAGCTGATCGAACCCATATTTATAAATATATAATATTATGCTTTTGAGTCGCATTTTTGTTATTTTGGTTATACTAGTGTTGATGCTGGTGATTTGATGAGCAACACTTGTGACAATGCTAGCATGTATTATTTTTAAACTGAATTTTGCATTATTAATTATATTTGATTTGCTTATATATCGTAATTTTTGCAGGACTACTCCTTACCAGCACCAAGGGCAAGAAGCAGATCAGTAAGTTGAAAGATTGAAGCCTGAAGAAGCACGAGAACCTGCTACAAATACTACACCATAGATTACTTCTTGTAACATAAAAAATGTGTCTCTATAGTGTTAGTGTGTGTGCCCTAGAGACAACACTATTATGTTTCTATTATAAAGCATTTGGATTATTAATTATGATTCTATGGATTATTGTTTAGAAATTTGTTATATCTTTATTTTCTGCGATAAAATGTTAGATTAATAAATGTCCTTGGAATATGATATGTAAATCTATATCTCTTAGTACGTGACTTAGAAATGAGATTATGAGAATAGTATTATTATTTCTAAAGGTCCCTAGTCAAGTATTATTGTTAAGGGACGATAATAAATATGTTGAGACTAGTGTGTTTATTGACTGATGATCACATCTCATTGATCATAGGTATGGTGATACTAAAGTTAAAACACAGGCACATATATTAAATACATGGTGCTGGATTGACCCGTTGTGAGATAATACATGTTTAATATGTCATAAGTTAATCTCACAGTGATAATGATGTATTGGTCCTTAGACCTGACATCATTATATTTCTATACGATAATTAATATACTTTGATACTATTGAAAGTTATCCTTGACCGGGTAATCATAAAAGTAGACATTGGGTATATTATGAATCGTATGAGAAATATGAATGATCTAGATGGGATTTAGCCATCCTATATTAAAGGAGTGATATTATTGTCCTCTTGATTGAGTAAGACTATAAAATGCATGGTCGTGCTCAAATACTGATTTGTTTAATAGTTTACTCATTGATCAAGGAAAGAAAAATTAAACATTTGCAGAGGATGACACAATGCATGCCTCGAGTTTGATCTATAATATAAGGCTAAAAGGATTATATTATATTGTATATTATTCACGAAAGGTTTAATTGAATCATCAATTATTATTATTACTTGGGAGCAATGATGTATTATTAGATGCCACTTATTGTTTATAAATTTATTATTGGAAGATAAAATTATTGCCAACATAATAATAACCTAAAGGGTCACACACAAAGAACGTTTAAATTGAGTATTATTATTTAAATTATGAATTTTAATATTTTATTATTATTAAGCAAATTTAATTATTAAATTAATTAAGTGAGACTTGATTAATTGTATATATATATTAGAATTCGAATTTAATAATAATATAAACCCAAAACAGAATGGGTCTTTTAGAAGCCCATTAGCTTTAAGGTTAGGCCTTAATCCTTTCTCTCCCTATATATGCATTAAGATGTATATTTTTAGGGTTAGAGGTTGTACCACATTTTTAGAGAAAAACCATAGCAGCTCTCCATCTTAGAGAGGCTAGAGAGAGAGAGAGAGAAGAAGAAGAAGGCAACCAAATCAGCTAGTACTGACTCCGGTGATTTTTGGACGATCGAACGTTCGTGTGGATATCTTTGCAAAGCAGATCTTCGAAAGGAGGGTTGCTGTGTTGGTTCATCAAGATCATAACGCCCATTACAGTCAGAAGGAAATCTTTATTAAGGTACATGATCCTATTCTCCATAATCATCCAGTATTTATACATAGATCCTGCAGTAGGTATTCGAAATATTTGATTTTCCGCTGCGTTTTAATGCCCGAATCCCTAACAATGGTATCAGAGCTATGTGTATAATGGGATGATTTGGTTACGTGTTTGACAGTTTTTCAATATATTAGGCATTAATCAGATCTGCCATGTATGTATGTTGATACTGTTTATGTGTGAGATTTTATATGCATGCTGTTATATTGATTAATGTTCAAATAGTTATATAGAGTTTTCTATATATTCACGTGATGTTTACGTATATGATGGTACTAGCACGTAATATTTTGTCATGACTGATCAATATGCGATTTGTATGTTATGTTTGATATCTGGTTTAAGATAGTGATCTAAACTGTTGGACAAATGGTGTATTGACATGATCTGTTCTACGGGGAATGATTAGTATGTATATGATACATACTTTTGAAACTACATATGATGCAGTAGGGGTAGAGATTGGTTCAGATATGATCTGTAGTCCTGAAATTGAGATTTATGTACTAGACTGGTCTTCCGTTGAAGTACAGAACTGATTATCCGTTGATGGATTTATCCGTTGATGGATTTATCCTTTGATAGATTTATCCATTGATAGATTTATCCATTGATGGATTTATCCATTGATGGATTTATCCGTGGATGGCTTTGTATTATCCGTTGATGGATTTGTGCATTATCCGTTGAAACTGCATTTGATGCAGTAGTGGCAGAGGCTGGTTAAGATATGATCTTCAGTCTCGAAATAGAGATTTATGTACTAGACTGGTCTTCCAAAATTAAAAATTTCTCTTTCGAGCTGACCCCAGCCGGGGTTTGCCGCCCCCGGACCCCGCCCGGGGGCTGCCGCCCCAAATCCCCGCCTGGGGTTGCCGCCCCGGACCTCGCCCTAGGGCTGCCGCCCCCAGACCCCGCTATATTTTGTTTTTCTCAATTACTTTATTTATTACTTGTGCATGGTGCTGGTTATGGCCTGAAGACCTTTAGATTAAAGTTCATGGTTTTGGTTTTATAAATACAACTTGCATGTTATTTTCATTATTCTTGTAATTATTTAACCTTCAATGTAACTCGAGTGTTTTTATGTAAGTACATCAGTATAGGTTGTTTTAATGTAATGTACTTCAAGAAGGCATGATCCAGGAGGAGAAGCAACTATCGAGACAAGAAGAATGAAGACTTGTAATTGTAATTGTATTTATATTATTCATCATAGATTGACCGTGATTCTTTCATTATCTTGAAAGGATTACATAGGATAAAGGCCATAACCAAGCACGTTTACATACCACACTTTACATATTGATGTATGAATGTATGTATAGAATATTTAATGATGCATTCTTTAATTGAAGGGTTTTTAGCACATAAACGCAGCGAAAACGTAAATTTAAATCTTAAAAAAAACTGAAACCCTCTGTAGGATCCATGCGAAAAATAATATTTAATTTGTAGTTCAGTATGTTTACCTTAAGAAGCTTTACGTTAATGGAAAGATGGAGGTCTTTAATGGTGATCCAAAAATGATGAACGGAGATCCTTAGCAGCTGCTCCTCAAGTGTGAAGTACTCCACCGGTATCCACCAAGAAAACGATGTAATGAAGGAGGAGGAGATGGAGAGAATTAGGGTTTTGTAAATCTTTTTGGTTGAGGCAAAAATAGGGTCTATAATAGTATATCTATAGGCACGTTTTCAGCTGAAAATTTTCCCATAAAATATTATTATTATTAACCCTTTATTATTCTCACTAATAATTAAAACACCTTTTAATTATTAATCCTTTTTCTAAACACTTTAGAAATAATTCTCTCACTTAATTTAATTTCCAAAAATTAAATTCTTAATTAATAATATTAAGAACCTTTTCTTAAATAATTTATAATCAATTAAATCTCATTTAATCAATTATTAAATTTTCCAATTAATTATTTATTTCATAAATAAATAATTATCAGCCATTATTAATTAATTCCTCTACCATTAAATCATTATCTGGGTCAACTTTCTTGACATAAGCTGGACATCCCCAAATCTTAACGTGTTTAAGACTCGGTTTCCTTTCTTTCCATATCTCATATGGTGTTTGAAGAACAGATTTGGAAGGCACCTTATTCAGTAAATATGCTGAGGTTTCCAATGCATAACCCTATAGGAATACTGGAAGATTCGCATAGCTCATCATGGACCGAACCATGTCTAACAAAGTTCGATTTCTCCTTTCAGATACCCCATTTAACTGTGGAGTATATGGAGGAGACCACTGGGAGACTATACCATTTTAACTTCCAAGCAGAAATACCCAAGCAGGCGGTATCTAATACCCAAGCAGAAATTTGACCTAGTGACATATTAACTTCGATCTTGAACATGCCTGAATCAGAAGCAGTAGTCTCACTACCCTTCTTCTTCAATTCAGCAAGGTAAACCTTGTAGTTCCTCTTCCAGTGCCCCAACTTGTTACAGTGAAAACAAACAGCTAAATTAGGACCAGTCAACTTGTGAGCATCTAGTATGCTCCGGAGTGATAGTGCAGAAGACATGATGAATATAGTAAATCTGTAAATGATAAACACATAACAACAGTTAGCAAATATTCAATTTCATTTCAAAACAATATATGAATCGGGTCTTTATTCATAAGTGTCTCCCACTAGTTTATCTAATTTTTTCAACCCCCTAAGTGAAAATTAAGCATTCATAATGCTAGTGGGAATAGGGATCCTACATTCCATCACACAACCTCGGCTATGGAACGAAACGTCATGTGATGTTCAATAGGCAGACAGCTCTTGTCAATTACATCTTATGTTATTTCCTAATATAAGTTTAGCCTCTTGAATAATTGAGTCACGGTTGTGGCACGACAAACTCAATTTTCTAAGTCAAGTCTAACCCAACATTTCGTACAATTGAATCAGTCTCCAACGGCCCACGGCTGTAGCACGTACCGACCTTTAGATTCTAATTCAATGTACACATCTCTATGTAATAGACAAGTATTTCTTATTTCGAAATCAAAGCCCTCGGCTGTAGCACGAAACGACAATGATTTAAAAATAAGAACCACTTTCTACCATGTTGGAAGGCTATGACCGACACAAGCCCGTTGTGTCATTGGCCAATTACTACTTGATATTATTTAATTTTAGAGGGATTATATTACATTACAATCATAATCATAATCATATTATAAAGAGATTCTTCCTTTTAAATTAAATATTTTAAATCAATAATCGATAATCAGATGATTCCCAGATCGGGTGGAGCATTGTCAAGAGGCGTCACTTAATAACCCTTTCTTATAGATAGAAATCTGTTGTTGACAGAATCATCCTTTCTCTCAATATTGAAAATTCATATTCAATTACGTGTTTCATATGACTCATATATAAAATTAAATAAACAAGTAAATGTAAAGTGCAATAAAGTAAATGTGTTTGGTTATGGCCTTTCGACCTTAGTGTAATGGTTTTGGTTTTGGTTTTAAATACGACTTGCATGTCGTCAATCTTTGTAATCATAAATCTCGAATGTAACTCGAGTTATTCTTGTAAGTTCATTAGATTAGTTTTACTTTCAATCATGTAATGTAATTGAAGACTCAAGAAGGCTATCCAATGGAGGTGATACAAAGAAGAAGACGAGGCATACAAGAAGTCTAAACAAAGAAGAAGACTTATGTAATAAGTAGTTGTATTTATTTCCATCACCATATTAGATTGACCTTGATCTTTAGTTGCTCCTCAAGTGTGAAGCACTCCACCGGTATCCACCAAGAAAATGATGTAATGAAGGAGGAGGAGATGGAGAGAATTAGGGTTTTGTAAATCTTTTTGGTTGAGGCAAAATTAGGGTCTATAATAGTATATTTATAGGCAAAATTTTCAGCTAAAAATTTTCCCATAAAATATTATTATTATTAACCCTTTATTATTCTCACTAATAATTAAAATACCTTTTAATTATTAATCCTTTTTCTAAACACTTTAGAAATAATTCTCTCACTTGATTTAATTTCCAAAAATTAAATTATTAATTAATAATATTATCAACCTTTTCTTAAATAATTTATAATCAATTAAATCTCATTTAATCAATTATTAAATTTTCCAATTAATTATTTATTTCATAAATAAATAATTATCAGCCATTATTAATTAATTCCTCCACCATTAAATCATTCTCTTTTATGGTTTGACCCTATAGGTTCAATATTAAGCCGGTAGTAGAAATAAATAATAATAAAACTATTTTATCATTATTTATATAAATTCTCTAATTCATTAAATATGATTAATTAATTAATCATATTTATTCTA
The DNA here is from genome assembly GCF_009905375.1 of Apium graveolens. NCBI lineage: Eukaryota > Viridiplantae > Streptophyta > Magnoliopsida > Apiales > Apiaceae > Apium > Apium graveolens. Next base: position 192,482,202 of record NC_133653.1, read on the forward strand.
CATCGTGAGGGATACTTCTCAGCATATCGCGACTATCCGGATAATACGAATTCACTGCTTAGAATACCAAGAACCTATTTAGTGAGTAGTTACCGTACAATCAATTCCTTCTACCCTGCAATGTCACGATTAAATACAAGGCATGGAACTTATGCCAAGCCTATCTTATTTAATCACTTGCTTTCCCATTCACTATGCTTAGTTCTATTTAATGTAAATTAGAAACTCCTTTCTAATTTCATTCACTCTGGCCAGAGATTCCTGAACAAGCATAAGTGGATCAGCATTGAACATTCTCTTCCTTCACTGGAAGGGGTAGATCCTTTATTGATCATACACTATCTTCGTGTACAAATTCCTATACCCAGTAGAGCCCTTATAATTGTCCCTTGAGAATAAGAACTAAACCAAAGCATAGTTCAGTGTACACAAGATGACTATGATGACCTCAAGTCTAAGGATACTTGTACAACTATCACTATGTGAACAACTGCTGACATATGAGTGAACTCCATCAGTTGTTCAGCTGTGTGAGTCATGTTCAGTGAACTTATTCTATAATAAGCACCTACATACTAGCTATAGTGTCACCACATAAATGTCTATGAGAACAGACATCCTTCATAATGAAGCAAGCATAGTATGTACCGATCTTTGCAGATTATTAATTACCAGTTAGTAATCCTACGACCGTGAACTATTTAAGTTTAGAGTTATCATCTTTTAGGTCTCATTATTATGATCTCATCACAATCCATAAAAAGCTTTACTCTAAACTGTGGTATATCTTATTTAAACATTTAAATAGATAGAGCCCGCAATAAAAACAAAACAAGTAGTTTATTAATATCAATGAAATCAAAACAGATTACATAAAAGTTATTCCTAAATCCTCATACATGATTGGACTTAGGACATATCTCTTTCATTAATTAGATTAATCTTCTTTATTTCCGACATGGGGTGATTTTGTCAACAAGGAGTTTTGATACTTTCACATTATTGCATGCATGTAAGCAGGGAGAACGTGATCCGGTTGGACCGCATGTTCTAAAAATGATAGGGTATATGAAGTACCTTGCCAAGTTGGGTGCCCCAATTGCTATGAAGCACCAGATTGATCTTATTTTTCAATCTTTAAACAACAGCTATTCTCAGTTTGTGATGAATTACAATATGAATGAGATAGATAAGAACCCCACCGAATTGTTGGCTATATTGAAAAATGTTGAGACCAATGTTCAGAAGGTGTCCCCTGCTCCCATGTTGATGGTGAATAAAGGGAAGGCCAAAGGAAAGGGTAAATGGAAAGGAATGCGGAAGATGGGATCTAAATCTAATGCAAATCCGAAACCTGTTCCAACTAAGGCTTTGAAACCTAAAGGTGGTGTTCCAAAGGTTGGTGATTGTCACTATTGCGAAAAACCAGGTCATTGGAAGAGGAACTGTCATGCTTATTTAGAGGATTTGAAGAAGAAGAAGAAGGCTGTTATTTCTGCTTCTAATTTAGGTGTTTATGTTATAGAAGTCAACTTATCTACTTCTACATCTTGGGTATTAGATACTGGATGTGGTTCTCACATTTATATAAATGTGCAAGAACTGCAGGGAAGTAGGACATTGACGAAGGGAGAAGTCGACCTACGAGTTGGCAACGGAGCAAAGGTTGCTTCTTTACCTGTAGGGACTTATCATTTATCGTTTCCCACTAGGCTTGTTTTAGAACTAGATAACTGTTTTTACATGCCTGCGATTTACAGAAACATTAATTCGGTTTCTTGTTTGGACAAGAAAGGTTTTTTATTTTTGATTCAGAACAATAGTTGTTCCTTTTCATTCAATAATGTTACCTATGGGGTTGTACGTTTATTTAATGGTTTATATGTTCTTGATTTAGATACTCCTATCTATAACATAAATAATGATAATAAACGTATTAAGATGAAAGACTCAAATCAAGCATACCTTTGGCATTGCCGTTTAGGTCACATAAATGAGAAACGCATTTCCAAATTACAAAAAGATGGTTACTTGGATAAGTTTGATTTTGAATCATACGAAGAATACAAATCTTGTCTCATTGGCAAAATGGCTAAAGCTCCTTTTACCGGACAAGGTGAAAGGGCTACCGAACGATTAGGACTTATACATAGTGATGTATGTGGTCCAATGCGTGCGATAGCAAGAGGTGGCTTTTACTACTTCATTACATTTACTGACGATTTCAGTAGATATGGATATGTGTATCTTTTGAAGAACAAATCTGATTCTTTTGAAAAGTTCAAAGAATACAAGGATGAAGTGGAAAAGCAAACAGGGGAAAGTATAAAAGTTCTACGATCAGATCGTGGAGGAGAATACTTAAGCCTCGAGTTTAAAGGTTTTTCTTGAAGGAGTGTGGTATCGTATCACAACTTACTCCTCCTGGAATGCCTCAATGGAATGGAGTTTTTGAGAGGTGAAATCCTACCTTGTTGGACATGGTGCAATCGATGATGAGTCAGCAGATCTTCCAATAAGTTTCTGGGGTTATGCTCTAGAAACAGCTGCATATACACTAAACCGAGTTCCAACTAAATCGGTTCAAAAGACTCCATAAGTGATATGGAGTGAGAAACATCACAACATGTCTTTTATGAAAGTATGGGGATGTGAAGCATTTATGAAACGCTTGGTATCTGACAAGCTGGGACAAAAATCGGATAAATGTTTTTTTGTGGGATATCCTGAAGAAACTAAAGGGTATAGTTTGTGGCGCCCCAAAATCCGGGGTCTAGGATCTAGGAGGCTACGCCATCTTGAATACTATATAACACATACCTCGTATCACAATATATAAATACTCACATATATACGACCCTACACTTATCACACACGCACACAGTTATAGGTTATTGTCTTGGAAATGAACCATTCATTACTAGAGTAAATCAATCCACAAGGTGATAATTATTACAGCCAAAAGTGATTAAGTCTTACCGGAGAATAACCTTTAAGTAAGGCTAGTCCGTCGGCCAAATATTTGTTTCTTATTTATTACCTTACATAAGTCATACTTGTAAATATCCGAACTAAAAACAACTGAAAACCGATCCAGCGTATTCGGTCTACATGTGTTACAGCACCAAACATCCTACGGAACAGCTAGCCATTTCCTACCCGTTTCCAGGCTGTGAGTTTCATGATAGGCATCTTGATTCACTGTTGTGTTGTGTCAATTTAAGAAAACAAGTGTGAGCTATAATTCCCAGGATAATAATGCACAGTATGAAATGACTGTATGATAATCTCAAGTAAAAACGTTATATATGATAATTACATTTTATTCAAAAATAGTTTTCCTTGGTGATACAGTCAACAGATAAGAATAGGACATTCACTGGAGCCCCCGAGATACGATGAACAGTCACATAATGGTAATAGTAACCTTTTCTACATGTAGAGGGATGACTTCCTAACATCCTGGTTGTCACATAAGCCGCATTAGGGCTTTATATGCTTCCCCATTCCACCCGGGTATATTTTGCATACTTCGTATGTCCTTCAGTACACATGGTACCTTCTCATAGGGAAAATAAATATGGTAGTCTCCCCAGTCCACGAAGTACTGGATCTCTACCCCTCCTTGTCCTTTTAAGAATCCTATCATATACTTGGAATCATCGAACTATATCGTAGTTCCCCAAGCATTTTGCTTGTTGATAGGCACAACTTTACCTCACATATATATATATGTACTTCCGAAAGTTTTCGGAGGAAGTACTAAGGATGTGAGTTGACCGTTGTCAACAGATAAGTAAATAGGGGGAGTTTCTTTTAAAACTATATTCAAAATATTTAAAATAAGTCGAGATAATATTCTCCGACGATCTGAAATTATTCAAATGATTTTCCAAAAATTAGAAAGTATTCAAAATCAGGTTCTATGATTTTTAAATCATAAATAAATCATTTAATAAATAATTAATTTATTTCACCCATCATTTCTATCATCTTTCTTGAATTTAATTCACCCATCAAACCTTGATAAAAAGAGCTTAAAGGTTATCTTACCTTAGTTAGGAGGTATGAAGCTTGATAATTAATGGGGGAATTTTTCCCTGGCTAGAGCTTGGTGATTTGATTTTGTTTTCTTCTTCTTTTTGGAAGAAGCCGAATGGAGAGTATTTGGGAGAGGGGAGAGAGTTTTATGTTGCTTCTTGGTTGCTTCTTGCAATAATGCTTGTGATATCTTGTTTATTCTTCTAGTATAAGTACTAGGATTCATTTTTGTTGCCAAATCTTTAGACAATTCTAGCTAGCCTTTCTAGATTACAAGCTAATTAGCTTAGCCATTAAATTTACTGTTCTCTAGCCCTTAGATGATCATCCTACTTCCTTAGCTTACTATTTGATAAAGTAACCATGGTTACTTTTCTACAATGGTTAGTTAGTGCGATACGTTTATTTAATCATTTACGTGTTCCTTCGGTCGCTTAAACATTTTCGTAATAATTTCTCGTAAACGGTTCGCGACGTAAATCCTTTCGTATATATTCCTTATGTTTTGATTCCCGTAATCCTCGATGAGTCATAAATATGGTCGTTTTTGAAAGTTCGTTTTCTTCGAAAACTAATAGCGTTTACATACACTCATTTGGTACGTATAATCATAATATCAACTTCGAAACTCACTTTCTCATCCACAACATAGTGTGGGCTAAAAAGTTTTCCCCATCTGTCAGGGTTACTATTCATTAAACATTTTTACAAAGTCTCAAAATTCGAGTTATTACAGTCTTCCCCTCTAACAAGGATTTCGTCGCGGAATCAATTAGAAAATAAGTGGGGATATCTATTCCTCATCGCGTCTTCAAGTTCCCAAGTTGACTCTTCGACATTTTGATTCCTCCACAAGATTCTAACCAGCTTCACAGTCTTGTTCCTCGACACTTGTTCTTTTTGGTCCATTATCCTTACTGGCTGCTCAATATAGGTCAGGTTGGGTTGTAAATCTACCTGCTCATATTCTATCACATGTCGCGCATCTGCATGGTACTTCCTTAACATGGACACGTGGAACATGTTGTGCACTTGTTGCAGATTAGGAGGTAAGGCGAGCTCATAAGCTAGAGGTCCTATTCTCCTTAAAATTTCAAAGGGTCCTATGAATCTGGGACTCAGCTTCCCTTTCTTCCCAAATCTCATTACTCCTTTCCACGGAGATACCTTCAATAGCACTGAATCCCCTACTTCATATTCCCTATCCTTCCTGGTCTGGTCGGCGTACTTCTTTTGTTTGTCTTGAGCTGCTACCAGTCTCTTCCTGATGAGTCCCACCATTTCCCTGGTTTGCTGGACTAACTCGGGTCCTATTATCTTGTGTTCTCGAACCTCATCCCAACATAGAGGAGAGCGACATCTTCTAGGGTAAGTGGTCATTCCAATTCCCTTTAAAGTCGATGGCACACACTCACAGCATATCTTCTAGGGTCTGAATAGTCTTTTCTCTTTGCCCATCAGTTTGGGGGTGGTAAGCGGTACTCATGTTTAGTCTAGTGCCTACACATTCTTGGAAGCTTCTCCAAAATCAAGAATTAAACCCTGGGTCTCGATCTGACACTATGGCTACAGGAACGCCGTATCTCACTACAATTTCCTTCAAGTAGATATCCACCAGCTTATCTACAGTGTACCTTTCGTTGATTGGTAGGAAGTGCGCGGACTTGGTTAGTCCATCTATGATAACCCATATGGCATCGTGATTGGTTTTCGTTCTTGGTAGGCCTGTCACAAAATCCATGGCTATATGCTCCCATTTCCATTCCGGAATTTCCAGGGGCCGTAATAGTCCACTCGGTCGCTCATGTTCAGCCTTCACTCTTTGGCATGTCAAGCACTTGTTGACCCATTTTGCTAATTCTCTCTTCATGTTGGGCCACCAATAATACTCCTTAAGGTCACGGTACATCTTCGTACTTCCTGGGTGGATTGAATATCTGGAGTTGTGCCCTTCGTGCAGCAGCTCATCCTTTAACTCTTGCACATTTGGAATCCAAATTTGGGACGTGTACCTCATGATCCCTTTCTCGTCCTTCTCGCATCTCACTTCCTCACCGGTCAATGTCCCTCTTTCTTCACTCATCTTCTTTTCCTGACATACTCGTATCTTTTCAGTCAGTTCCGGCACTAGCTTAATCTCAAATAATCCTTTTGTTCCTTTACCAGTTATTCTCACGTCAATTTCCATCTTCTCAAATTCTTTAATTAATTCCTCAGATGTCATTATCATTTCGAGTCTTTCCTTCCTACTAAGGGCGTCAGCCACCACATTGGCTTTACCCGGGTGATATAAAATTTCACAGTCATAGTCCTTAATGAACTCTAACCACCTTCTCTGTCCCATGTTTAGTTCTTTCTGAGTAAAAATATATTTGAGGCTCTTGTGGTATGTGTAAATCTCGCATTTCTCACCGTACAGGTAGTGCCTCCAAATTTTCAGGGCAAACACTACGGCTGCTAATTCTAGATCGTGTGTTGGGTATCTGATCTCATACTCCTTCAATTGTTGAGAGGCATATTCTATAACCTTCCTGTGCTGCATAAGAACACATCCTAGTCCTTTATGTGATGCGTCGCTGTATATTACAAATTCTCCCTTTTTATCGGAAAGAGCGAGTACTGGTGCTGACACCAGTCTCCTTTCCAGTTCCTGAAAGCTTTCCTCACATTTCTCTGTCCATACAAACTTTTCTGTTTTCCGGATAAGTCTGGTCAGTGGGCCGACTATCTTAGCAAAGTATTGCACGAATCTCCGGTAATATCCTGCTAAACCTACAAAGCTCCTGACCTCTATTGGGGTAGTTGGTCTTTCCCAGTTGGATACCGCCTCTATCTTGGCGGGGTCAACTAAAACTCCTTTGCTACTCACCACGTGCCCTAAGAACTGAACTTCCCTTAACCAGAACTCACATATCGATAACTTGGCATATAATTTCTCGTTCCTCAAGATTTCTAAGACTATCCTCAAATGTTCTGCATGTTCTTGCTCTGTCTTTGAGTAGATTAGAATATCATCTATAAAAACTATCACACATATATCTAGGTACGTTTTAAACACTCTGTTCATCAAATCCATAAAGGCTGCGGGTGCATTGGTCAGTCCGAACGACATGACCAAGAACTCATAGTGTCCATACCTAGTGCGAAAAGCAGTCTTTGGTATATCCTCAGGTTTGATTTTCAACTGGTGATATCCTGTTCTCAAATCTATTTTGGAGAAGTGTACATCACCCTTGAGTTGGTCGAATAGGTCATCAATTCTAGGGAGAGGGTACCTATTCTTAATGGTCAGTTTATTCAACTCTCGGTAGTCTATACATAATCTCATACTGCCGTCCTTTTTCTTTACAAACAGTACTGGCGCTCCCCATGGTGAAACACTGGGTCTTATCATCCCATTATCTAATAACTCTTGCAGTTGAGAAGCTATTTCCTTCATCTCAACTGGGGCTAGACTATAAGGGGCCTTGGATACTAGTGTCGTTCCTGGTGCTAATTCTATAGCGAATTCTATATCTCTGTCGGGTGGCAATCTTGGTAAGTTCTCTGGAAACACATCCTGGAATTCATTCACTATGGGTATGTCCTATATGTTAGGAACTTCCTTCTTAGTATCCATCACATAATCCAAATAGGCCTCGTTACCTTTCTTTAACAATCTTTTTATCTGTATTATGGTCAGAAATTTCTGGGTCTGTCGTTGACCTCTAAACACTACTTCCTTTTCATTTTTTACTCTTATATTCACCTTCTTCCGCTCACAATCTATTTGCGCTCCATTACTGGATAACCAATCCATTCTTAAGATTATATCACATTCTCCTAGCGCGAATGGGATTAGGTCAACCTCAAAGACTTTTCCCTCTAATTTTAACTTGTATATGGGATGTACTTTATTCACATGAATTATTTCTTTGTTCGCTATTTCTACTTGGAATACCTCACGTAAGGGTATGACGTTAAGTTTTAACGTTTTAGAAAAATCTTGAGATATAAATGACTTGGTCGCTCCAGAATCAAATAGGACATTTGCATGTTCGGAATTTAACAGAAGGGTACCTGTTATCATGTCAGTGTTTCGGACATCATCCTAAACGGTCATGTTGAAGGTTCTAGCAGCTGGGGGTCGGGTGGATGCAGCTCTGCTCATCCTTGAGGCTGGAGGCTTCAATGTCGGGCAATCCTTCTTCATGTGCCCTACCTTCCCATATTGGAAACACATCATGCTGGGTTGGTGGCAGTTGTTGGCAAGGTGTCCGGGTTGGTCGCACCTATAGCATTTCAGAGGGGCTCTCGCCTGACTGCATACTCCAAGGTGTCTTGTTCTACATGTTTGACACTCCGGTATTGGGGCAAGGGGTTGGCTATGAAATATTGTCCTAGATTGTCCGCCGCCCTGGCCAACACTCTCACTAGGGGCCTTTCTAAATTCGGGGCCTCTCACAGGTTGGGGCACCCCTTGACGAACCTGCTTGGAAGGCTCCTGTTCCATGTTCCTACTCTTCCTTCCCCGCCTTGGCTTTCTATCTTCCTCTTCCTATTTTCCTTTTCCTTCAAACTTTGCTCACTACCAGCTTCAACAATCGAGGCTTTCTGCACTAAGGTGGCATAATCTGTCAGCTCTAGTACTGCAACTCGGTTCTGGATCCACTGTTTCAGACCAAGCTGAAACCTTCGCGCTTTCTTCTCTTCGGTATTCACGAACTCAGGCACAAATCTTGATAGCTCAGTAAACTTGGTCTCATACTCTGCCACAATCATCTTATCCTGTTTCAACTCTAGAAACTTAATCTCCATCTGGGTTTCCATAAACCTAGAGAAATATTTGTCTAAGAACAGTCGGGTAAATCTATCCCATGAAATCACGGCTTCAGTCTCGAGGTTTCGTTTGGACTCCCACCAGTAATTAGCTTCTCCTTACAGCATGTAAGAAGCGAAAATGGTCTTGTGTCGTTCTTCCACACCTAGTATCTCAAAGGACTTTTCTATTTCCTTGAGCCAGGCCCGTGCTGCAACGGGGTCGGCATATCCTAGAAACTTTGGGGGTTTTAGGGATTTGAACGCCCTGAAGGCAGTGGCTGCAGTCTGTTGGGCAACATGCGGCTGTGGTAGAATGGGCTGTTAGTTCATATTTTCCATTAAAAGTTCCATAAACTCATTCATGGGGTTCCCTCCCTGATGGGTATCCTCAGCCTCTTCTTCTACATATTCTTCCTCATCATATTCATTATAGTCTAGATCTTCTTCACTTTCTTTGTTTATTACGGGGTCAGGTCCATTCCGTTGTTGGTTAACAGATTCTGCGGGTTGTGCCCTGGTTCCTCTTCTATGGGCTGACATTGTTCTGATAATTTAAATTTGTCAATATAGTTGCAAATATTTTACAGTTGGATTTATTTATTCATAGGTGAGCATGTCATTTATTATCTAACATGTTTTTATCAAGTGCAATAATATGGAATCAATTTTTTAATAACTGCTAGATATATACCATAGAGTCTCCCATTTATATCTTGGGGACAAAACAACTATCTGAGTTCATACATGACCTAATTATAATACATCATTACTTGTCCAGAATACTGAAATGCAAATACATAAACCGTGTACCTTGAAGGGCTAGGGATGCTATCTACTACTAGCTATCCTAACAAAATTGGTGACAAGTCACCCAGCCCTCTTCAAGGTCCATAAATAGTCACTAGTCCCTCAGTCACTGTCGCTGCGCGTGAGGTCTCGCACCCTCCTCATTGCTCCAGCCAACATCAGCTCTGAGTCAACTACCGGGATGTATCCTCCCACCTCTGTCATCCTCATCCGAACCCGGGTACGGAGCTCGATTTCATCGATCTCCCTGCGGGCTATGGCCGGGGAAGTAGCTCTGAAGTCCCCTGGATATCCTAGTCTGATGGCTCTCTCAGCTGTCAGTGCTTGTCATAGCTCTACGATGTGGGTAGCTGCCGTGGTGAGCTCAGTGTTAAGCTTAGCCACTATCCAGTCATGTACAGCTACATGTATGGTCGCCGGGGGTGGTAGAGGTGAGTCTAGGTCGCTAGAGGATATGTCATACTCCTCGTAGGTCTGTGCATCCATCCCATCCTCCTCGTCATCATCAGTATAGGGCAAAGGACTCTACATCCCTGGGTGTGGTGTAGGAGAGCGAACAGTTGGGAGAGAGTACATCTCTCTATCCCTCTAGCCTAAGCCACCTCCTTGGGGCATTTCAATGTCATCAGTTATGGGGACAGGAAGGTCAGTCTCCTCCTCCGGGGCATCCTTAGTAGGGTCATCATCTGAGTCATCAATGGGTGGGTCCTCCGGATCGGGAGTAGGGTCACGCTTAGGGGCCATAACATCATCAACCGGGTTAACCTCCCCCATAGGCTCCACTTGCACCTGACACAATAGGCAAGGTGTTACTAACTTAGAGTCGAAATTCCCTTGAGGGTAAAACTGCCAAGACTACCCATGTAGCCTGACGACGAACTCGATTTGAGCTCTAATTGATTATTTATTATTCTTATGTTTACGTATTTTATATCCTATCATTTCCAAGATTTGATAACCTAAGGCTCTGATACCATTTCCGTGGCGCCCCAAAATTTGGGGTCAAGGATCTAGGAGGCCATGCCATCTTGAATACTATATAACACATACCTCGTATCACAATATATAAATACTCACACATTTACGACCCCACACTTATCACACACACACACACTTATAGGTTATTTTCTTGGAAATGAACCATTCATTATTAGAGTAAATCAATCCATAAGGTGATAATTATTACAACCCAAAAGTGATTAAATCTTACCGGGGAATAACCTTTAGGTGAGGCTAGTCCGTTGGTCGAATATTTATTTCTTGTTCATTACCTTACATAAGTCATACTTGTAAATAAGCTGGACTAAAAACAATTGAAAACCAATCCATCTTATTTGGTCTACCTGTGGTATAACACCAAACATCTTACGAAACAGCTGGCCCTTTCCTACCCATTTCCTGGCTGTGAGTTTCATGATAGGCATCTTGATTCACTATTGTGTTGTGTCAATTTAAAAAAACAAGTGTGAGCTATAATGCGCAGCATAATAATGCACAGTATGAAATGACTGTACGATTATCTCATGTAAAAATGTTATATATGATAATTACGTTTTATTCAAAAATAGTTTTCCTTGGTGATACACACCTTCTTTTGAAAATAATTCTTTAATGGATTTATTATCCTGCGAGTACCTTAATGATAAACCCAACACCTAGGCTCGGGTTACGGTATTGCATCATAATTCCAATTGGAAGAATAGGACATTCACTGGAGCCCCCGAGATACGATGATCACTCGCATAACGGTAACAGTAACCTTTTCTACATGTAGAGGGACGACTTCCTAACATCATGGTTGTCACCCAAGCTGCATTCGAGCTTTATATGCTTCCCCATTCCACCTGGGTATATTTTGTATACTTCGTATGTCCTTCAGTACACATGGTACCTTCTCATACGGAAAATAAATATGGTAGTCTCCCCAGTCCATAAAGTACTGGATCTCTACCCCTCCTTGTCCTTTTAAGAATCCTATCATATACTTGGAATCATCGAACTATATCGAAGTTCCCCAAGCGTTTTGCTTGTTGATAGGCACAGCGTTACCTCATATATATATATGTACTTCCGAAAGTTTTCGGAGGAAGTACTAAGGATGTGAGTTGACCATTGTCAACAGATAAGTAAATGGGGGGGGAGTTTTTTTTGAAACTATATTCAAAATATTTAAAATAAGTCGAGATAATATTCTCCAACGATCTGAAATTATTCGAATGATTTTCCGAAAATCAGAAAGTATTCTAAATCAGGTTTTATGATTTTTAAATCATAAATAAATCATTTAATAAATAATGAATAATTAAATATTAATCGTTAAATAATTAAACCTCGAATAGTTATACTTTAAAAGAATATTGAAATAATATTCCTCGACTTATTTATGTTTAAGTAATTTAATAATCCTTAATATTTAATCGGGTTTGAAATAAATAATCATTGGAGAGTACTTCTCCCATAATAAATGAAAAGTTAATTAATATTTATTATTCGAACAACAAAATATAGTTGAGGGAATACGATCTTTGGAAACCGTTTTTAATAAAAGTTTGAGGTATTTAATATTTCGTAAGTGGACGTTGAGTCCCTTAAAACGTAACTACTATGGACTTTAATCTAGCTATAAATATCACTGGAATGATTCCCGGGTTTTTATTTTAATATCCCGACCGACTCTCAGCCTTATAATTATATGGCACGCTCGTGGCGGCGTTAACATTTTATGACATATACGTATCGTACAACATCGCTACATTATGCAAAATTCAATTACTTAGTATCATGGCAAACATGGAATTTATGAAATGATGATAAAACAATCCTTTCACAACACAACAGTTATACGGAGTTGGGTTCGTAAACTTGCCTGGGTATCTCGAGGTGGAGGATGCTCTAGGTTCCGCTCGGAAATCTATAATTATAAACATAATTCATTTTGTTAGGTCTCGTTCTAATTTACGGCGACTCGCACTCATATGCTACTTAATATGCACCCTCTCAACTTATTTTACCCTTATCATTTCTTTAAGTCCTTATTCACATTACGGTCGTTTCCTTTTTCAAAGTGTCTTAAGTTCGTTTTCATTTTCATCATCGGCTCCGCTTATGGATTCTACGATTTTCTAATCGCGCTGTCTCGGCTCCGATATTTTTATAAAATTGAAAAATCATTATTTTCACTTGAAATTTTTATGGAAGTTAAGGAACTCAATATATTACTCTCTGTAAAAATTACATGATTTATGAACATTTTTAAGTCGATCTTTTTTTTTCAAATTTCGTAATTCATAGCAGTTTTGTCGTGTAAATCACTTTTAGGAAAACGGCCATAACTTTTGATCCGTAAATCGGAATCACGCGATTCAAGCACCTAAATGATCATTATAAAATTTTCTATCATAATCAAGTGTTATTTTTGAAGAAACTATAGTTTACATCTTCGGAACTTTCTACAGAAACTTAATGTTACGTTTTGTTCGTTTTAGCGAGATTACGGTTACGATCCGAGTTTCGTTTGTGCCTTAAATCTTTTTACTACCACCAACAATCAACATATCATCATCACCAAACTAACTCCTCTCAAGAACATCATGTTCTTGAGGCAACAACAATCAACCTTAAATCTACCTAGCTAAACATCAAGATTACAACAATACTTCCACCAAAACTAGGTTTACAACTATGTTCTAAAAGAATCTTGAACTTAAATCTTAAGTAAGGATGGGTCAAAGATTTATACCTTTATTGAGAGATTGAGATGTGTTCTTGATGATGGTGAAGTCTTGGGAGTGCTTGGTAAGGTTTTTGGAACCTAAAACAACCATTAAAATCAAGAAACCAAAGAAGAGTTAGTATTCACACTATTCACTATCATCTTTCTTGAATTTATTTCACCCATCAAACCTTGATAAAATAAGCTTAAATATTTATCTTACCTTAGTTTAGGAGTTATGAAGCTTGAGAATTAATGGGAGAATTTTTCCATGGCTAGAGCTTGGTGATTTGATTTTGATTTCTTCTTCTTTTTGGAAGAAGCCGAATGGAGAGTATTTAGGAGAGGGGAGAGAGCTTTGTGTTGCTTGGTTGCTTATTGAAATAATGCCTGTGATATATTGTTTATTCTTCTAGTATAAGTACTAAGATTGATTTTTGTTGTCAAATCTTTAGACAATTCTAGCTGGCCTTTCTAGATTACAAGTTAAGCTACTTAACTTAGACATTAGCTTTACTATTCTCTAGCCCTTAGATGATCATCCTACTTCCTTAGCTTGCTATTTGATAAAGTAACCATGTTTACTTTTCTACAATGGTTAGTTAGTGTGATACGTTTATTTAATCATTTACGTGTTCGATCGGTCGCTTAAATGTTTTTGTAATAATTTCTCGTAAACGGTTCGCGACGTAAATCCTTTCGTATTTATTCCTTATGTTTTGAACTATCGTCCTTGGATATAAATACGTAGGGTTTTAAATTGGTAATTATATTGTGATTCCCGTAATCCTCGATGGTTCGTAAATATGGTCATTTTTTAAAGTTCATTTTCTTTGAAAACTAATAGCGTTTACATACACTCATTTGGTACGTATAATCATAATATCAACTTCGAAACTCATTTTCTCATACACAACATAGTGTGGGCTAAAAAGTTTTCCCCGTCGGCCAGGGTTACTATTCATTAAACATTTTTACAAAGTCTCAAAAATTCAAGTTATTACATAGTTTCTATAATCCTATCGAGAATAAAGTGTTTGTTGCTCGAACTGTTGTATTTCTTGAAAGAGAGTTACTTTCCAATAAAATTAGTGGGAGGACTATAGATCTCGATTAGATCGAGTTGTACAAAATAATATTGAACCAAAGTTGAAAAGTGGGCAGGAAGTACATCAAGATGTTCCTGCTCGGGAAACACAGGTTGTTCGTAGATCTAGTAGGCCTCGTCATGAGCCAGAGAGATATTATAGATTTCTCTTGACTCAAGATGACGATGTAATGCTCATAGACAATGATGAGCCTCTTACCTACCAAGAAGCTATGAAAAGTCCAGACTCCGAGAGATGGCTAGAGGCCATGAAATCTGAAATAGAATCCATGTATCAAAATAAAATATGGATTTTAGTTGATCCCCCTGAAGGGGTAAAACCTATAAGGTGCAAGTGGGTTTTCAAGAAGAAACCTGACATGGATGGTAAAGTATAGACCTATAAAGCGCGGCTGGTGGTAAATGATTTCAAACAAATTCATGGTATAGACTATGATGAGACTTTTTCACCAGTTTCTATGGTCAAGTCCTTCATGATTTTTCTAGCAATAGTTGCTTACTACGACTATGAGATTTGACAAATGGATGCCAAAACCGCTTTCTTAAATGGAAGCCTTGAAGAGGATGCATACATGATACAACCTGAGGGTTTTATCGATCCCAAGTTTGCTAAGATGGTCTATAAGTTGCTTCAATCTATCTATGGATTAAAGCAAGCCTCAAGGAGATGGAATCATCATTTTGATGAAATAATCAAAGAATTTGGATTTTTTCAAAATGAAGATAAACCATGTGTTTACAAGAAGGTTTATGAGAGCCATGTGGCATTCCTAGTACCATATATAAATGGTATATTACTAATAGGGAATTATATACCTTCTTCACAGACTGTTAAGACTTGGTTGGGAAATAGTTTCTCCATGAAGGACTTAGGAGATGCTACCTATATATTAGGGATCAAGATCTATAGAGACGGATCAAGGAAATTAATCGGCCTAAGTCAGAGTAATACATTGGTAAAGTATTGCATTGTTTCGGGATGCAAGATGAAAAAAGAGGATATGTCCAAATGTCTCATGGGATATTAATCTCAAAAGAAAACTGCCCCAAATCATTAGATGATAAGGGCCATATGATCAAAGTTCCATATGCTTCGAAATTGGATCTATAATGTATGTGATGATATGTACTCGTCCTGATGTTTCGTATGCCTTGAGCATGATGAACAGATACCAGTCTAATCCCTGTTAGGGTAATTGGACAACTGTCAAGAATATTCTTAAGTACTTGAAGAGGACTAAAGATTCATTCTTGGTGTATGGAGGAGATGAGAAGCTAGTGGTAAAGGGTTACATTGATGCCAGCTTCCAGATAGACAGAGATGATTCAGTGTCTTAGTCAGGTTTTGTGTTTTGCCTTAATGGAGGTGCTGTAAGCTGGAAGAGTTCAAAGCAAGAGATAGTAGCTGATTCTACAATGGAAGCTGAGTATATTGCTGCCAGTAAAGCAGCCAAGGAGGCTGTTTGGATACGGAAATTCATAACTGGACTTGGTGTGGTTTCATCGATCACAGATCCAGTTGATCTTTACTGTGATAATAATGGAGCCATTGCGCAGGCTAAAGAAGCAAGGTCCCATTCTCGGGAAAAGCATATACTTAGGAGATATCACCTTCTTCAAGAGATTAATGAAAGAGGAGATATACATATATGTAAAGTGAATACTGATAATAATTTTACAAAACCACTGACTAAGGCTTTGTCGTAGAAAAAGCACGATGGTCATACTATTTCCATGGGTATTAGATATATGGGTGATTGGCTCTAGTGTAAGTGGGAGATTGTTAGTGTGTCCCCTAGAGACAACACTATTATGTTTATATTATGAAACATTTAGATTATTAATTATGATTCTATGGATTATTGTTTAGTAATTTGTTATATCTTTGTTTCCTGCGATAAAATGTTAGATTAATAAATGTCCTTGGAATATGATATATAAATCTATATCTCTAAGTACGTGACTGTAACGCCCCCAAATCCGGGGTCAGGAATCTGGGTCATCACGCCATCCTTCACTCATGTGTAACATGTATTGATTCAATAATCCAACATACCCCAATCTCATACACACACACAAGTTATAGCCTTAGAAACGATGTACAAAATGTAATATTCTTTTATTACACTCAAATGTACTTTACAGGATCTCAAACAATTATTCATAACCTCTACATGAAGTTACAATAATTACGACCGATATCTTATACCTATCTGATACTCTGGCACACCTGAGACAAAGCTGCCAAAGATTCTCCCCATGACTCCAAGAGACTAAGTCCCACACTGGCATACTGGTTATCTGTTGTGTTGTGTCATTTAAAAGAAGCAAGAGTGAGCTATAATGCCCAGCATAATAATGTACAGTATGAAAATGACTGTATGAAAAAATTACATAAAACATCATATATGATAATTACGTTTTATTTGGAAATAGTTTTCCTTGGTGATACACACCTTCTTATGAAAACAATCCTTTAGTGGATTTTATTTTCCTGCGAATACCTTAATAGTAAACCCAGCACCTAGGCTTGGGTTACGGTATTGCATCACAATTCCAATTGGAAGAATAGGACATTCGTTGCAGTCACCGCATACGATGATCAGTCGTACTACGATAATAGTAACCTTTTCTACTAGTAGAAGGATGACACCTACGTATCCCGGTTATCACCCTTGCCGTATATGGGCTATGTGTCCTCATTTCGGGTATACACACACTTCACAGGTCCTTAGGTACATATAGTACCGTCTCCTACGGTACCGACAGTCTATCCAATACACGAAGTACTTGGATCCTACCCCTCCTCTGTCCTTTAGGAAATCCTATCATATACTTCTAATCATCGAACTATATCGGAGTTCCCCAAGTGTTTTGCTTGTTGATAGGCACAGCTTTACCTCATATATATATATGTACTTCCGAAAGTTTTCGGAGGAAGTACTAAGGATATGAGTTGACCGTTGTCAATAGATAAATAAATAAGTGGGAGTTCCTTTTGAAACTATATTAAAAATATTTAAAATAAGTCGAGATAATATTCTCCGACGATCTGAAATTATTCGAATGATTTTCCAAAAATCAGAAACTATTTTACATCAGGTTTTATGATTTTTAAACCATAAATAAATCTTTTAATAAACTATAAATAAATAAATATTAATCGATAAATAATTAAACCTCGAATGAGTTTACTTTAAAAGAATATTTAAAATAATATTACTCAACTAATTTATGTCTGCGTAATTTAATAATCTTTAATGTTTAATCGGGTTTGAAATAAATAATCGTTGGAGTATACTTCTCCCATAATAAATGAATAGGTATATAATATTTATTATTCAAACAATAAAATATAGTTGAGGGAATACGATCTTTGGAAATTGTTTTAATAGAAGTTCGAGGTATGTAATGTTTCGCAAATGGACATCGAGTCCCGTGGAATAAAATAAGTACGGATTTTTAATGTTCCAAAAAATCTCCGGGATGATTCCTGAGTTTATACTTTATAAAAACTGACCGACTCTCGGTCTTATAACTTATATATCACGCTCTACTATAGCGTTTGTATTCTTAAATAAAACACCTTTGGAATAATTCCGGGTTTTCGTAATATTATACTGACCGATCCTCGGTCTAAAATATACTCCTCATATATACAATGCTACTCTCTAGCGTTATCGATTGAAATTCAGTAATATTCATATACCAAAATCATTATCATATCGTATGATATTATATGACGTAGTTCGTAAAATATCGTAAATATAGCATCATGTATATATCGACATTATTTAAAAACAAATACAATACAACAGTTTTAAAAGGTAGGGTTTGAAAACTTGCCTGGAGTCCAAGATACGTTTCCCGACTTCCTCTCGTTCGGGGTTTTCTAATCAACAAACATCATAATCTTAATCAGTATTCCTACTCTCATCACCAACTTATATTTTTAATAAGTTCAATACTTTATAATTTTCATTATTCGACCGACTCAAAATAAGTATCACTCCTTGGTCGAAATGGACGGTCAAAGTGGTCTTCTAGATTTGACTTTACCGAATATTACTATTACGCAACTCACACTCTATCATTTTTAATAATTCGTAAAATTAATATTTTAATACGAAACCACTTCGAGAAGCTTCTTGAGTGCTTTTAATATTTATCCTAAAAGTTTCATTTTGATAAAATGAATTTAATTAGGTGAAAATTATTTCAAAAGTTCGGTCAACTATGGAGTTTTACTATTCAAACCGCTTTCACTAAAACGTTGATATCTCTCAAACCGTTAACTTAATTGACACACCGTTTTCTCATGCACGATCTAGACAAAATTTAGAACACGTTATTTGGAAATAGTTTTCTGGTAACAGGGGTGAAAATCCCGAAGTGGCAGTTTCCTAACAGGGGTTGTTTTTGACATTCGTACTCCGTGCGACCTCGGCTCCGACATTTTTATAAATTTGAAAATTTATATTTTTAATTGAAATTTTATGGAAGCTAAAAAACTCTATTTATTACTCTCTGTAAAAATTTCATAATTTTTAAATATTTTAAGTCGATCATTTATATTTACAAAATTCGTAATTTGTAGCAGTTTTGTCGCGTAAATCCCTTTTACTAAAACGGTCATAACTTTTGATCCGTAAATCGGAATCAATCGATTCAAGCGCCTAAAAGATCCTCATAAAATTTTCTATGATAATCAAATCTCATTTTTCAGGAAACTACAGTTTATACATTCGGGAACTTCTTCAGAAACCTAAGTTGAGTTTTGTTCGTTTTAATGAGGTTACGATTATGACTCGAGTTTCATTTACGTCTTAAATCATTATACCACCATCAACAATCATCAAATAATAATCTCAACACTAACTCCTCTCAAGAATATCATGTTATTGAGGCAACAATCATCAACCTTAAAACTAATTAACTAAACATCAAGATAATATCAAATCAATCATCAAAATCATACTTATATCCAAGATCCTTACTTTTCTTGAAACTTAAAACTTAAACAAAGTTTAGATGAAAGTTTATACCTTTCTTGAAGCTTTTTAATACTTAGTAAAATTTTAAGATCCTTGATGCATCCTTGGTCTAGCTTTAGGAGCCTTAAACTTTCATGAAAAATCAAGAAAACAAGTTAGTGATTTTCGGAGTTACTATTCACCACCAATTTTGAGCAAGGATTTGACTATGCTATATTAATTCAATGGACATGAAATTTTGAACGTACCTTGTATATGGTATGAGGAAGCTTTGGTTAAAAGTTGGTGATTGTTGAATGAATAGATCATGAGATATGAATTTTTCTTCCCATGATGTTCTTGGAAATCAATATTGGGTTTTTGGAGAGAGAGAGAGAATTGCCTTGCTTGCGTCTTGGAAATATGGTGGAAATAGTCTTTTGTGACTTTATAAAGTATGTAGGACAAGATGCATCTCATTTTCAAAGGCTAGGCTTAGCTAGGTGTCTCATTTGTCAAAGCTTGCATGATAACCTCCTTGAATTAATGTTTATCAAAAGTTGTTATTTATTAATTTTTATAACTAGCTTCCTAATTTATTACTTGTTGAATAAATTTATAAAATACTTAATTTCCTAGGTTATCACTTGATTTTGTCATCCTACATTATCTCGCTTTCGTTCACGTACGTTTAAATTAATTCCCATAAATGCAACGTCGAAGAATTCCGCTAATCGTAAATCATTACCATTTCCGGTGCTCGTACTTGGTTATGAGTTAGAAATTATAATTCTCAAGATTTTCTTGGTTGTAGTATAATTCTCTTATTCCTCGATGGCTCGTAAAATAATATCATTTGGACTATTAGTTTTCTTCGAAAACTGACGACTTTTGCATACACTCATTTAGTACGTATAACCACAATACGAACTCGGAAACTTAAATTAAACACTCGTATATGGTGTGGTCGCAAAAGTTTTTAATAAACCGCAAGGTTGCTATTCCTAAATGTCTTTTACTGATGTCAAAAATTTGGGTTTTTACAGTCTTCCCCCCCTTAAAAGGATTCCATCCCGGAATCAGTTTAGAAATAGGCGGGGATACGCTTCTCACATGGCCACCTCGAGTTCTCACGTTGACTTCGCAGTATTGGATCTCTTCATAAAATTTCTAGTCATCCGTCAAATATATTTCCAGGTACTCGTTCTTGTAGACCTATGACCTCTACACGTTACTCCACATACGCTAAGTTTGGCTGCAAGTTTATTAGCTCGTTTTCAATCATATGTTTGGCATTGACGGTTAAATTTCCTAACTTCGATTCGTGGTACTCATTATAAACTTGGTGAGTGTTCGACGATGGTGCTAATTTATGAGCCAACGTTCTTAGTCCTTTAACGATTTCAACTGGTCCAATAAACCTTAGGTTCAACATTTCTTTACCTTTTGAATTTCATCACTCCCTCCCCGGGAGGCACTCTCAACAATACTTGGTCTGTTACGTCGTACTCTCTGTCTTTATAGTTCGGGTCTGCATATCTCCAGTGTTCATCATGGGCTTCCATTAGTCGGGTTCTGATAAGTTCAAGGAATTCCTTTAGTCTGTTGACTTAACTATGGTCTGAGTATCCTCCGCTTACCAATTTCTTCCCAATCTAAGGGAGAACACTTATTTCTTCCGTACAAAACTTGGTATCAGTTCCAATGCCTGTATGATAACTCGTAATTATCGGTAATTCGATTAACATCAGCTGGTCACTTCATTTCTCATAAAAATCGATAATATGGACGATTAGCGCATCTTCTAGTGTTTGGAATCATTCTTCAACTTATTCGTTTCCCCTACATCGCTCCTACTAGTGTTAGAGTTTGATTCCTTAACGGTTTTCCATTTTGGCGCATCCTCTCTGTCGATTAAGTCATGTAAGAAGTTCTCATTGTATTTCTACACGCTCGTCTCCTGCTACACGCTTAGCACTAGATTTAATATTTCTTCTCGTAGTAACGTAAGGCACGTCGGGTCCTGTTGCCATCTTGAAGGAAGCACGATTTCATACGTAATTAATTGATACACTTTTAGAGTCGTGGAACGCTCAGCTTCCGTTATCGGTCGGACTTCTTTAGTCATTCCCCGTATAATATCTATAGTACTACGATACCTTCTGGGTCGTACTTGTTATTCTCGCTAGCGCCTTAGACGTATTCGCGTTTATTGGTACTTGCCACTAGTGTCCTTTATAGGGCATGTACGATCTTCTTTGTATTATATCAGCTCCGACAATGACATCCTTCATTCCTCCACGTTGTCCTTTGTAAGGAATATCAGCGACTATTTTTCGTATGCTAGAGTGGTAAGTACATCTACAAGAATTATCTATCAACAATAGGCAATTCCCCAAACCGTTCCAAATAAAAGGTAAGCCGCTAGACGTATCTTTAATGGTCAGGATAGTCCTCTCATTCTACTTGTCAATTTGAGAAATCTAAGTTGTACCTCTATCCATCCTTTTTCGCAAAATTTCTTGGGAAATAGTCCCAGCTGTGAAATTAAATCTTGGGTCCTTGCGTGCGATATCACGGGGTCTCTCTATCACCAATTATCTCTTTCGCGTTCATAGCAATTTTATAGAGTGGAGATCTATCATTTACGTAATAAAATAAGCGGTCTTATTTAACCTATTACTCAAAATCCTCAAACAGCATGACGGCTAACTTGGTTCTTGATAATCCTCCTTCAAAATTTATTATAATTAACTTTTACTCCTATTTGGGTTATCTACAAGTCGTAATCGCCAAAATTTTAACCCTCGCCTTTCCGTTTTCATTTTCAACCATGTCGAATACTTACTTACCTACTCAATGATATCCCTTTTCATATTCTGTCATGACTAATATCCGTTTACATTTTTAGGCATCTTTAAGTCTTCTTGTTAAGTAATAAAGCGTTCTTTTCATGCGATCCTTCTCATCAGTTATTCTGAGATTTTTCTTCCTCAATATATCTTTTTCTACTTAAAGTGTCGGCCACCACATTGGCCTTTCCTTGATGATAATAGATTTCTCAATCATAGCCTTTGATCAATTTGACTATAGCCTCTATCTCGTGTTCAGTGTAAGAAAAAAAAATCTAAAATTTTCTCATAAGTAAACTCCTTGTCCCTTTCAGTCCGAACCTTATCGCAATTATTCTAGATCATTATTAGGACGCCTTATGTCACGATTCTTAAGCTGTGTAGATGTATCATTACATTTCATAAAAATCCTGTTTTTATCGTCGTTTCTAACAAGAGGTTATTACTAATTTTATGTTCACTTTTTGAAAATCTTATTCCTCGAATTCATACATGATTGGTATGTCCCGAATTCATTAGTTCTTATCCCAATAGTGTTTCACAGAAGCGTACCTCACTAATCACGTTATATCTCTATTATCGTTCTACTATAACCATGTTAAAGATCCTTATGATAATAACTAAACACGGTATTCCCTTTTTAAACAACTTACTCATCACGATGCTCCGATTGCACCATCATAGCACTGAGCTTTCAGTCTCATATTACAACAATCAGTTCTCAACTATACCTCTCTTTGTTGGGAAGGCAATTACCCTTGGAAAACTTATTTTCACGATATCGATGAAATTTAGACAATCTTAACAAGATTTCAAAATCTAACATCTGAACAAATAATGAGCTCTGAATAAAAGAGTCGCAACACTCAGAAGATTTATAACTTGGAAGGAAGAATATAACAAGGATTATTCTTCCATGTCCTTAGAATTCTATATTGTGATATTATGGAGAAAATCCATTGAAAGCAATGATTTCTGAATAATAACATCATACGAATGATACTTGTAAGATTTTCCCATTGAAAGAATACTTTTCTTCTCGAATAATGAAAGAAATATCGAATAACATCCTCAACCAAAGGTTAACCACTGAGGTCTCAAAGAGGTGCTATTTTGAAAGAAGGAATTTTATCCAATGATTAATAAATAAGGAAGTATATTGTTCTTCAATCACTTTGTAATTTTAATTGTATATTCGTTATACAAATGAAAGAATAAAATATTTCATGAACAAAATAATTCATAAAACTGCATATGAATTCTCGTTTGAGTGGGTGACCTAGTTAGGTCTCAATTAAATCATTCTTTAAAATTTCATCAATAATTAAATCTGGCATATATAATGCACTATGGAATAATCAAAATTTTATTGGAAATGAAACTAGCAAAATAATAACTAGTCTATATCAGGCAATATTATCAACCGACTAAGAAAATGGCCAGCATAATTGGTTTGGCCCAAAGCAACTAGCTAGGACGATTAGCTAGGCTTTCGTCGTATTAATTAAAATTTTGACTAGTTAGGACAATTAACTAGTCATTCATGAGAACATATGCAACTAGGCATATTTCAGTTTATTTGTAAAAATCTCAACATCGTACCCACTGAAGAAATTGTGGCTACCTGGATGACGATTTTGAAATAAAGAGTTTTTAAATTTGGGCCGAGAAAGACAATTATAACTCTGAATCGGGTGGTCTTGGCATCGGAACAATCGATAGCCTCTTATCAAATATTTCTTTCCAAATAAAGGGTACACTCATAGGTGCCCTAGTTCACATAATTTATCAGATCTTTAAATAGAATTGAATCGGAATACCAATATCAAATTGATACCCTTACTATGATTTCAAAGTTCAATATATAATTTCATCCCGATTAGAGGAAAAGGATTCCCGAGGAATATATGGATATTAGATCACCCATGTTTTTAACAATTTGTTAGATATTTACAATCTCGACTGAGAAGAGTAAGTATGAAAGAAGAATCAAATGAAGATACTCATTATGAATATTCATCGATGAATTGAGGGAAAATTTATATATATAAAAAAAATCTCTTGGATAATTGAAATAAAGTATAAATATCTCTGAGTTGAACAAGAAGATCATAATCTATGAATGAAAGTTCATGAATTAACTAAAAGAATTGAACAAGTCCTGATGCGGAGAAAGACTATTCAAGATGGTCACATCAGAAGTTCAAAGTAGGGAACGAAAATGATTGCCTGATATAACTTATCAAGGTAATATGAATGATCAACAATTTGGAGGGAGTAACGTGACAGTGAGTAGGTGCCAAAAAATTTCACTGATTGTAACGACCGGGAAATTTACGTTGTATTATATCATATTTATAATAAAATATGTGTATTAGTATGTCATTTATGTGTGATTATCTGTTAAACCCTAATGGTTATGTGTTACGTGTATCCCGTGTCATTTCTGTATTTTTAAGGTATTTTTCAGATATTTTATTTCACATTCATAGCTTTCATTTCAAACGTTTTACGACCCAAAAAATGATTTTAAAGCCAGTATTTCAAATAAAATAATGGGCCTTATTTTTCATCAAACGGCCTCTACAATCGCATTATTCTGAACATCTAGATATTTTATAAATTTTCTCGTTTTACGAAAAATGACTTTTCCGGGCCCCATTGGGTGTTAAAACCACACAAAAATCACATTTTTATAAAATTATAGGACTATTATTTATACCATTTCTTTGTATTTTTGCATTATTCATAATTTTTGGGAAATTTTGGCATATATTTGTATATATAAAATATTTATAAATTAAATTTTAATACCCAAAAAATTATGAAAATTAGGGCCAAATATTTTTATTAAATGTATAATTAACCCCTTAATTTTATTTAGGAGTATTAATTTTTCAGCTATAAATACCCTAATTATTATTAATTTAATTAATTAAAATCAGAAAATTCAGCAAATATTCCCAATTTTCCAGAATTAGGGTTCTTGAGTTCTTGACTTCAAGTAGAGATTTCATCGTGTTTCTGATCTCCAAATCAAGCATGTAAGTAGTCGTTGCAAAGCTCTTGATCTCTACTTTCTAATTCTGTTATCAATTTTGTGTTTTGTTGCTTCGATTTTCAATTTGATTTTTAGAGTTCATGTTCCATTTAGGGGTTTTTAATTTAAGAATTGTTTGATGTTTTGGTTGATCCAGATAGCTTTATCTCGAGTTTAGGAATGATTTCGTATACTTATTTTGATTATATAACCCATGGGAGCCTAAGAACAAAGTCTCGAAATTTTGGCGATTTGTTTTTAATTTTCTGAATTTTCAATTAATCTGAGATTGTTTTGGTTATGGGGGTTTGATTGTAGAAAAAATAGGCTTTATTTTGGTATATTATTCGTAATTTTTCATGTACGAAATCGTTACTTCGAGTTTTGGCCGGAAAATGGTATGGTTTGATCGGAGAAATTGTTTTCGGAGTTATTAGACGATGATGTTGGCATGATGGTATTTATGGAGTGATTTGGAGTGAAAACCTACAATGAATCGATTTGAACGACCTCGTTTTGATGTTGAATCGAAGTCACCGGAGTTGGGCTGGTGTTCGTCGGTACCGCTGGATTTCGATCGGAGAAGACGAAGTCGTGGAGGAAGATGGCCGTTAAGTCCTTGATTGAGTTGCTGTGTCGTCGAGGAATCGAAGCCACGTGAAATCGAGGCAGTAGCGGAACGATTTGAACCCAAATCGAACTCGCCGAAAACCGGTATAATTACCGGAATCTGGGGAAGGTTCGACCGGGTCAGGTCGTTCTTCAAGATCCGTTTACCAGAAGTTCTGACCCGGGTTTGATCCTAAAAAGCCCAAATCAGTTTACTGATTTCTGTTTCTGAATTTTAATTATTTAATTATATTTTATAAAAACAGAAATTAGATTTATTAATTCTGAAAATCAATTAAAAATTAATTTTTAAATTCTGTAAAATAGTATTAATAATTCCTAAATTATTTTATAAATTTATAAATTTGAATTTAGTGATTTAATTAAGTATTTAATTATTTTAATCAATCATTTATCTATTTATTTATTAATAATTAAGTGATTAATTAGTAGTTAAAGATTAAAATTATTATCGAATATTACGAGAAACGATTCCATAAATAAGGGAATAAAATGAATAACTCGTAATTATACGGGTAACTAAACGATAAGCTCGGTTATTATTATTCAGAGGGTAGTTAATTATTCGTATAATATAGTAATAATGATTCGTAATAAATAATTAAATGCAGATAATTGATTTAAATCGTAACGTGTAATAATAATAGTAATGTTTCGATAATTATATGAGAAATAAGTCGTAGAAATACGAGTAGTGAATCGTTGAATTGAATTCTGATTCGGATAATAGTTTATTTATTCGATAATTATCATATCAGTTGATTGTATCGATTATTTATTTGTAAATAATCGATCTAATCGAATAAATAACGATAAGTTGTAAATATTTGTAATAAATTGTGATTAATCCTAATAAATAGGGATTAATTATTTTAAACTATTAAATAATTAATTATTAATTATTTATTAGTTATTTATTTATTAAATATTTAAAAGTGATTAATTATTTCGATAATTAATCACATAACTTTCAATAAATCATAACTTATTCATTTTAACTCCAAAAATTATAGAAAAATTATTTTGACTTAGATTTTTCTTAAATAATTATTTTAGGATTTAAAAATTTGCAATAATTACTTATATTGAATAATAAATTGAATTATCAGTGTTTAATTGATAATAATTCAACCGTTAGTCCGAATTGAGCGAAATGAAAGCCATTTTACTCAGAAAAATGAATTCTTTTCATTAAAAATAATATGAAGACCTAATTTCTTCTAGAAAATTGTTGAATTTATTAATTACTTGATTATCAGTCGAGATGCGTGACGAAACGAGTCTGAAAAATTCCGGAAAAAAATGGGAAATGAGGCATAAGGTGATCAGCAGAGCAATCAGCGAATCGATTTTGATTCTAAAAATTATTTTAACTATAAAAATGATTATGTGCTTATGTGTATTATGTGATTAATCGAGTCTTACTTGCTTATATGTAATATACGAGTTGGTCATAAGCGTATGGGTAGATAATAGGAACAAAATGAAGTCAATTCAAGATACAACTGAAGTACAAAATGACTTAACCAGTCTATTTTGCTAACAGAAGCTAAGCCAGCAAGGCAGGTCGAGTAGGTGATAGACGAAAATGAGTTAATTGCAGTAAGTCACGCAGAAGGCAAGTTTCTCCTCTAATCTATTTTTCAGAATAGTGATATTCTCTTCAGATTCTTATTACAATTGCACTCTTTTAATTCTCTTGTTCATATTTCATTTCACTTCTTGATTTATTCTTCTCATTTGAATTCATTATTCATATTCCAATTGTTACTCACAATTATTGATATATTCTGGTGATTAGAATATATCAAGGCATACCGATTGTTCCGGTTGCTATTCCAGGGACTGGATAATAATACTGTGGGGATTAAGTTTACTTAATCCTAAGGACCGGGACATAACCGGATCCTTGAGATGGGCCATAGTGCCTAGGTGCCCAACGGGATCTATATAGTAAGATATAGATCTGCACTGTATCCTGGCTGATCAGCAGGGTATAGCTGCGAACTTGAGTCCAGTTTAGTTCATTTGTATTCGCCAGTAATGGCCTTCTTTCAATTCTTGTGAGGTTATATCTTTGCAGATATACCTGGGTTACGGATTCACTTATATTGCTTTAACACGGTTCTTATTTTGTAGACTTGTTGAGCATTTTTTGGCTCACCCCTTTTGTTGTTATTCACCTTATTATTTTCAGTTAAGAAGGAATATGAAACCCATCAGGACACGAGTGGTAAAGAAGTGGGTCAAGCCTCGGGATTCTCTCATACCCAAGGTGTTGACTCCAATCCAGGAAGAAAGCTTTGAGTTGTCCGAGTAGGTGGAGTGTTGATAGATAGTGTGTGTGTTTGGATAAATGATAAACTTAGTTTAGAAATGAATTAGACAATGGTTTGTAATAAAGAGAGTTTGTGAGATTTTAAATGTTGGTTTGTAATAAAAGTAGTTAGTGGTTCTTATTTTCATACTTCAACCTAAAAAGGTCCTGGTTAGTATTAAAGGGGTTTAGTTTCCTTTCTTTATTATTTATTAATAAAATTGTACAGGTTTGGTGATTAGCTCGTAACCCCCAAACTTATACCCCGGGTTTGAATGGCGTTACACTGATGATCCTAACTCTCGTTATTATTCATCTGAGGATGATCCCACCTCTTCTTCTTCGTAATTTCATGTTTCAAATAGTTTCTCTTTCAACATCATTTTAAAATAGCTTACTAATTTGACTTTCGCACGTATATCTGTCATTCTGGTGTTTTACCTCGAAGACCTTACTCAAAAATATTCCAAAAATATCTGTTAAGCCGATAGTTGCCTGCTACACGCATCCGTTACTAACTATAAGTGGTCAGTTCCCCCTGGGAACAGATCAAAGAGATCTCTTAGGGATCTCAATGCAGTTCATAAGTTCAGTGGCATGTGTGTGTAATTGAACATAAGTTACTGAATATATTAGAGGTCTACGAGTATATATACGTAGCCTCTGACATCATATCTACCGAAGAATTCCGCTCTAGACTCACTGGTCTATCCCTTTTAAAAAGGTTCAAGATCGAACCATCGCTCGTTAGAATCTTACGCTATTTAATTATAGACATGCCATCGATTCTCGATGCTCTTATTTTTTAATCTAAACCATCATATCCTTACATGTTAAGCGCACTAATAATATCATGTAGTATAGTCGTCTTACGTTAACATTCTTATATTAAATTCAAATCTTCCTTAATATAAAATATCCTTAAGGGTATATTGGACACTATCTCTGGTGAACTCGTGATTAATACAATATTCACATCCTCCTTGGTAAAACTTTAACTAGTTTGGGTCAATAACCTCAACTGTATATTAATAATTAGACTTTATGGTTCTCACATGTGATGCCCCTTCATGGGCAACCTATAAAGAACTACGAGTAACAAGGCTCGTGTTATCAAAATTTACATATCGTGTTGGTAATATCGCCTTTACCCCAAATGCCCTGGAGACTCAGCTCCGAGTTCTACATCCACATCCTTGCCAAATCATATATGAATATAATTTTTCTTCTCATCATTCTGATAATCTCTAATGATTCTATTAGTCACACTTTAATATCTCAAATATACATTTAACCTAACTTACACATTGAGGCTACATCCGGTAGTCCAATGTTGAACTCTATATGAGCTCTTACGAAATCTCACATCTAGACAGATTCTTAACACTCTCGTCTCTAAGTATTATAACTTATTGCTTTGATACCATTTCTATAACGCCCCCAAATCCGGGGTCAGGAATCTGGGTCGTCACGCCATCCTTCACTCATGTGTAACCTGTATTGATTCAATAATCCAACATACCCCAATCTCATGAACACACACAAGTTATAGCCTTAGAAACGATGTACAAAATGTAATCTTCTTTTATTACACTCAAATGTACTTTACAGGATCTCAAAAAATTATTCATAACCTCTACATGAAGTTACAATAATTACGACTGATATCTTATACCTATCTGATACTCTGGCACACCTGAGACAAAGCTGCCAGGGATTCTCCCCATGACTACAAGCGACTAAGTC
The DNA here is from genome assembly GCF_009905375.1 of Apium graveolens. Taxonomy (NCBI): domain Eukaryota; kingdom Viridiplantae; phylum Streptophyta; class Magnoliopsida; order Apiales; family Apiaceae; genus Apium; species Apium graveolens. Next base: position 192,512,228 of record NC_133653.1, read on the forward strand.
CCACACCGGCATACTGGTTATCTGTTGTGTTGTGTCATTAAAAGAAGCAAGAGTGTAATAACCCCAAAAATTTTAACTTTTTTTGTAACCCTTATGAATAGTGTTTTTGCTGATTTTGCTGAATAAGAAAACTTTTCATGTCACACTATGTGGGGGTTCTTATATTGTTATTCTGAGATCTTATTTGTACTCTATATGGTATATAAGTGTATGCAATGATCGTCAGAATCCAAATTCAAACACCTTGATTTTTCCCGAAAATCCACCAAATACTGAAAGAATTGAGTATAAGGTGACAGGATAAAAAGGATTTAAATTCAAGGATTATAAGAGAGGATCATAAAAAGGAATATAATGTATTGAGAAAGGTTAAGGAAACCCAAGTAATAAGATCCCGGGTGTGATCCCTCAAACGAGAAACGAGAACGGAAGTTAAGCGAACCGTATAACAGATCAACGGTCATTAGGCAAGCAATTAGGAGTTAATCAAGGAGGTTAGGTATGATGTCATCAAACCAATAAGAAGAGGACAAGCATGGGAAGATGACATAAGAAGGATGACCTAAGCATGACAAAAAGAAGTGTGTTGTTGGTTGATTGTGAACCACACAAAATTTACCATGGTAATAATCTAATTAACAAACAAAGTGGATCAACCAAGCCAAAAACAAATCATAACATCAAAAACACAAAACACTTCTAGTTTTCAAGAAGAGCTCTCGGCTTCTTCCTTTTTTTCAAAGAAGAAAATTCAAAATCCAAGATCCAAGCATTGTTAAATTGCAAGGTAATTATCCAAGGTTCCTTATGATTAGTTATGGATATCCTAGAAGTTTAAGCTCCAAATTCCTTCACAATCTCTTCCTAAAATTCATGGAAGAAGAGAGTGAATAGTGTTTTTCAAGAACTTGAAATTTTAATCTTGTGTTTTTGTTTAGATAAAGCTTTAGTAAGGATTTTCCAAGGTTGTTTCAAGTTCATTAGTTACTCCTACTCACAAGGAAGGTATAATCTCTTAACCTAGCATGATTATTGAATTTTAAGAGCTTATTATAAGTAGTATAGTTCATGAGAGGCATGATTATTGAATGTTTAGAGATTGGTTAGTTTTGTAATGTTTTTGGAGTTGTAAATCTTGACGATTAGCTAATGAACTTAAGTAAACTCTTAGTTCATGATTGAGAAGTAGCATAAATTGGAAATATTGAGTTGTTGGGGCTGTTGTAGTAAAGAATAGATGAAGTTTGGTTGTAGTGGTGATTGTGGGTTGAATTGTGAATTAATTGGAATGATTTAAATTTGGTAATCGCGTAAACATAGCTGTCATAATGCCCGATTTACTCTAGACTGCTTTTGTTCTTAACATCAAGACCCGTGAACTCACTGTTAGGTTTTGACCATTGCCATGATTAGATAGTTAATGTTACGAGCTTCGTTTTGATATGTGGTTCACTTGAATCTGATGTACGATTTAGGAGAAACGACCGTTTTAAATAACAACGTTTCGCGACCGAACCCTTACCCCTCGCCTTACTTTGAAACATTGGTTAAGTCCCTAAAATGACTAATTGGATTATGAAACAATTATGTAAAGTGGGTTAGACAGTTGGTATGGTACTCGCGAAAGAATCTCCTTAAAACTCTTAAGGGTTAATTTATTAAAAATGGTGGAGCCGAGGGTACTCGAGCGACTTAAGTGAATCGTTAAGCGCAAAAGCGAACGTTAGGGTCTAATTGGTTAAAGTATAGATTTGTAAGCGACTTTGGTTTAATTCCAACTTAAATATTGTTTATAGGTTACCAGACTCGTCCCAAACCATTTATCACCCCCAGTCGCTCAGGCAAGTCTTCTACCCGTTATACTGTTGTTGTGATGTATATATGTATATGCATTATCTTGTGATAGATGCATGATGGTTAATTAGCAAATCTTGCGATATATTGGAGCATGCTGATATGGGATATATGCATGACTGTTTCGTAATCTCGATATCTATCTGTTGATTCCAATGCTTATAGTTGCATAATACCTATGTTAGAGATAAGCAGTAATTGCGTATACCCTTAGTATAGGGGACCCAAAAGTGAACATTTTTCTAAAACCGGGAGTCGATGTTCCCGAGTATATTATATATATATATTTATATATTTATATATATATATATATATAGTTTTCAAAACTATTAATCGAATAAGGTTTATTCAATAACTTTATTTTAATTGATGAATATTATTTTGAATATTCATTCGAGGGCATATGACTCTGTTTATTTTAATTAATGAATATTATTTTGAATATTCATTCGGGGACTTATGACTCCGCTTAATTACTAAATAATATTCTTTATTTTATTAAAGAATAATGTTTCGATAATCAAACTTAGTTTCGATTATTCAAATAAAGATCATACTTTCGTATATGTATATCTTTGGTTATTTATTATTCATTTCAAGTATGAGTTTTAAAACTCCTACCTCGATTATTTTTATAAGGATCACCCTTATGGGAATATTATTTAAATAATAATATTCAGATGCTTTTTAACATATCGGGGACTGATTTATTTTATTAAATCAGCGTTACTCTATACATTCTCTAAAATATTTTCGAGTCTTCAAAATGATTTTAAAAGTTAGGGCGGATCCCAAACTCACTTTTATATTTAAGATCCTCCTTTCGAAGGGGATTTAAATACTCGCTCAAAACCCGAGGGATCCGGCTCTGTGGTGTGTTTTATATTCGCAACAAGGTTGCTATTTTGATAAAAGAGTTTTTGATTACTTACTCAACACTCGGGAAGTAAAATTCTTGGAACAAGTTAATCCATTAACAGGCATCGCCTGGGAAATATCGGTGAGTTTTCCTTTCCAACTAGATACGACTTCTTGGTGGAGCCGTATCAACAAGTTTCTACTTGGGGAAAAGGGGGACGAGCTTTACGTTTCAGAGTCATGGATTTCATCTGAACTAGGAGTGGCGTAAGTGGTCGAGTGGCACCGGCCCAGCCTTATTATATTGGCCCAAATGGCCCGGAAGTTCCGCTAAGACGGTACATTCCTTAGGAGTCCAGTGTTTGGTTGACAAGTAAATTCGACAGGTTCTCCTCTACATGTAGAAAATGGTGGGGTTGCACTACTGCGACTAATCATCGTAAGTGGTCTTCCTGGAGCGGCAAACTCCCGTAATGAGTTCATTATCCAGTTTGATATTTCTGCAACACTACCCGGAGCATTCGATCGAAAGGCTACGGATGGGTGATTGCTGAGGCATTGACAGGGTCAAACGGTTATAATGATGTTTCCCTCAAATGAAGTATCTCGTAACTTTATTTCTTTTAAAGAACATTTCAAGGATTGAATCTATTCAAGTCTTATCTTGTAGTATCATCTATATGATGAACTTTCGAAACTGTTTATACCTTGAACGGTGGTGGTTCAAGTAGTATTCAGAAAAGATATAAGTATATTGGAGTATCTTGTAACTTCATATTTTCAACTTATATCCAGTTAATGATTATCTTATGAATGACAAAGATTTTCAAAAAAATGTTGAGACAAGGTTAGATATATGAGATCACCTTGCAACGATATTTTTATACAGTTATAAACTGGAACTCTTTGTATATTATACATGTCAGAGGATTTCAAAGATTGTGAAAAGTATATATGTATATATATACTGAATATTTTGCGACTTGGTCGCGTTAAGATATCAACTTGGTTCATTTCTTCTTGACCAAGACTTTCATGAGTACTATGAGAGTGCTCATATATTGTTAATTATTATACATATTATTTCGGTGGGCTTGTTGCTCACCCTTGCTTTCTTCTTTCATCACACAACAACAGATAGAAAAGATGAACATGACCAAGCTTCCAATTCGCAAGCGGTTAGGAAACGTTCCGCAGTTTTCTGGAAGCATTGATGCCGCCGTAGCTGAGGTAGAAACTACCAATAGGCTAGGCTTTCAACTATTGATGAACCAGACTTATGTATATTGTGAATTGTAATAATGGCAAAGAATATGTAAATTATTCAGAAACCCTTTTGAGGTGAAATGGTTTATAATTGTGGAGTAAAATGACTTGTGTTATTTTTGGTATTCATCTCTGAGACTATAACTTGTGGTGTGTGTGTGTATATTGTGAGGTCACAGTACGCAGCAGTTAGTTGATTGTTAAGGTTAAGTATTACTAAGGGAAATGGAACTCGTGACAACCCGGATCCCTGACCCCGGATCTGGGGGTGTTACAGAAATGGTATCAGAGCCAAGCGTTATAAACCTCAGAGATGATGTGACGTTAAGATAATAAGTTCACTAAGATAATAAGAACTCTTTCCAAGTTCATAGTCGGGCTACCTAACGTAGTACTGACAGTTAAAACCCTTACGGGAACCCTTGTAAATATTATGATAGTAACATAGTTCATTCTCGTATAGGGCAGTGGGGCACCGAACCCTAAGGTTCAGGAGCATCAGCATGAGGATGTTTTATTACATATTGTAGATCAAATTGTGAATCCAATAAAGTACCCTAACGAGGGACCGGATGAGATTTATATTGAGAATGTTGTGGTTGAGGATGTTATCGCAGAAGGGATTGTTGCTGATAAGGATCTCATGGAGGATCCTGATGAGAATGACGAGAGGACCGCTGAGGAATTGATGACCGTAGTCAGGGCGACTACCAGAGCTAGAATGGCCGCGAGGGTGGCACTAGAGGATGAAGAGTTACCAAGGGCACAAAGGATAATGAGGGCAGAAGGAGTGGGGCCTTCCATGACACCAATTATACCAGTATCAGATCCTCTTCCAGAGGTTCCTGTAGATATCCATGAGGTTCCACCAATTCCTATTCCCTCCCCTATACAAAGCCCAACACTTACTGAGGAAATGCCACCTTTATCTCCTGCACCATTGTCGCCTGATACCGTGCTTGGTTATCCATTTGGATCTCCTGGGTCTGCACCCCCTGTACCCCATGGACTGCTAGATGCTACCACTCAGGCTTCTCTTATCGCCAATTGACATATGACTTTGGGTGGCCTGTCTGAGGCCCGTGATGTTAGAAGTGATCTGTTGGACCGACTTACTACACCAAGAATTGAGGGCGGAGTACTTCCGGCAGGATTAGCTTATAGCATGGACAAGATTGAGGCTACCACCCGAATTACAGCTAGAGGCCATCTTGAGGGTCAGGTTGATGCAGCTCTACTTGCGACTATCTTAGACCTCATCTTCTCTGTGATGGAGCAGGTTAGGGATGTCGTGTGTGCCCGCATTTCTTAATCCATGGTAGTGTGCAGAGCCAGAGCGATCAGACAAGGGTTTCAAGTAGCACCACTTTTGGAGGATTAGCCTAAGTTATGAATGATTAGTTTTAATGACTAGATGATTATCTATGGTAGTACTTTTGGGATAGAAGCGATCAGATCAAATGATGTAATTCTCTTTAATGTGTTCAGTTGTTGTACCCTCGAACAAATGGTTATGTATATATTCGTTAATTTCAATTCAGATCAGTTTGTTGGTGATAAGTTCATATTGTTAATTGCACTATTAACACTTAAGAGAGTGTCATGAAGTTTATAGAACTTGAGAATTCATAATTTGCAATCATGCAAGGACTGAACGAGGGAAAGACTTAAGCAAAGTAAGTAAGACAAATATCCAGAGATTCTCAAAATTTTTCCAAGCATTATGCCCCCACGAGGAATAAGATTAGGGGAAAACCATGAATGTGATAATCAGGGAGGTCACAATTAAGATATAAGGAACCTAGAATATAATGAAGTGGAAAATGAGGATTTTTAATTAAAAGATGACCCCAATAATGGGGAGTGGGAAGAAATATTTAGACTGAGAAAACAGAAGTCGAGCAAGATAGGAAGAACTAGGATGTTACTCCTATTGGGCAATCCATGGACCTGCCTAAAATAAAACTTATACTTTTACCCCTAACCACCACCTTGAGGAAACAATGTGGTGTGAAATTCTTTCAGGAACTTTAAGTCGCTAAGCTCTCAGAGTTCCAAGGAAATAGCTGACCCAGTCGAGGCAAGAGCCTGGCTAAATGAAATAGAGGAATCATTTGAGATTCTAAATGATTGACGAATCACAAAAGACTGTTTTTGTCACTTACCCTCCTAAGAGAGAGACCACCCGCTGGTGAAAGACCAAGAAAGGCACGGAGCCAGAGGTTATAATAAAATGATTAAAGTTTAGTCAATTGTTTTCGGGAAAGTACTTCCTAAGGCTATGGAGATAGTGTAAAAGCTTTAGAGTCTGAACAAAAGCGGACGAGTATGACGAATTAGGAATCTAAGTTGTAAAAGTTGTCAAGATTCGTTCTTAGGACACGAATCCAGAATGATGGGATGTTTGAAATCAATGCTTATGTTGTGTTGGTTCATGTAATGGTTGTAATGGAAAATAAAAGACTGAAAAGGAAAGGAGTATAAAGGGATATAAAAGACAATAGAGTTTGAGGAATGATAAGGGAGTTGGGTATGAGGAAACCCTAAAGACTCGTAGCAATAGAAATAGAAAAGTACGTATTCGTCAGGATGATGGTGATTCACCATAAGTTAAAGTTGATGGTTGAAGGCATAAGAGATACATATATTTTATCCCCTGTAAGTTGGGAGGATTCGAGGAAACCTTGAGATAGTTTAAAGGATAAATAATGAGACGCAGATAGACTGAGGAGACAAGAAAGTAAGAAATTAGGAAAATTGGATGAAGGAAGTGACCTTCAAGAATGTGAAGTGTAAGACCAGTGGCATGATACCCAGAAAGGGAGACGCCGGGTATGAAAGATATCCCAACATTGAGATGACTGTTGAGATAAACAACAAAAGTAAATGAGGAATTATTAAGAAGAAGTTCACGTTGAACACGACCAATATCTTCCAGAACATCCCTGTTATCATTACCAAATCAGGAAAGAAAAGTGGATAACCATTATTGTCTTTTGGAGGCCATATGGATTGACCTCATTTTGGATAAGGATATTATTATGAAATTTGGTATAGAATATTAAGGTGGAAATGACTGAATAAGATACCCTTATCAGGGATATATGACTTGATTTACCCATGGAAGGATGCGAGTACTTTTTTTAAAGGGGGAATTAAGGATAGAACCTCGATAACTTGAGATGAACCATAGGGGAATGCATGAAGGTTGGCATTTCACCCTTAATAGGGACAGTATGAGTTTTGACGGTATGAATTGGAAAGGATTAAGGTAACAACAACCTTCAAGGACCAGTGGGGAGATTTTTCAGAAGTATATAGTCAATGATTTTGGTATTAGTAAATGGTATCTTGATATGCCCTGAGCCTAGGGTGTACCTGATGAAGGATTTAAGGATAACCTTAGAGGTTTTACAAGGAGAAAGGTAGTATTCAAAGTTCTCAAGAAAAGAAATTTTGATAAAGGAAATATGACGTAATTATAATAATGCAAGGTGGGGCACGTATTGAACCATTAGAAAGTATAGATCGACCCAATGAGGGTCGAGATTGATGAAAACAAGAAGGAACCAAGATAATAGACGTCCTAAGTATGATCGAGAATCAGTCGTGGCAATGTTCACATCTAAAGACTAAGGCAATGCCTTATGGAAAAATGGTGATTTTTTTTCTCACGAGAGCTTAAGGAAGAGCATTTTCACACAAGCAGTGGTTGGAAATGAGGTAGAAAATTTAGTTGGAGATCATTCAAAAGACATTGATTATAAGGAACTATTACTATCAGGAAAGTCCAATGAGGTGGCCGACACTTTAAAGGTAAGAGGATAATTATAGGCGCTCGTGCCAGAGGAATACAGTGATGATGGTTGAAGCCGTGAAGGTTGTATTATGGTTTGGAAGATTGACATTCCTTCTGATAATTGTGCAATACCCAACCATAATAGTAGTTTGGTAAAGATTTAATTCATGTAATGGCCGTGAGCGGGCTATCTATCTTAGAAGGTCCTATCTTGAGAATAATCCAGGACCATGTTTCAAAAAGGACTAAACGAACCTTTGAGTTAAGTCTTCTATTGAAGGCATATGATTAAGAATGGTATTAACCTGCTAACGTTGCTTTGATTGAAACTCTTCTGCAATTTTATCTGCTTCATGTCATGAAAGTACGTCAGGATCTGGAGTGTTCTTCATGAATTATGAATGGTGATTATGTTAACTCCTTAGAAGAATTTGATACGACAGGTATGGACTCCGTAGGGTTAGCTATTAAGATTCCAGGGAAAATGAATGACGACAGTAGGTCAGTGGTAGACCATAGTAATGCAGCAACGATTCTTTGAATAATGAGCCGATTACAACCATGAGAGTTGTAGTGAAATGGATGTTGAGATTAGGTACCCCTAATCGGGTTGTGGTGATGTATAAGTTATCGTTGAATAGACTGATTAAGTAGATTATCTACCTAATGAATACTTATTCCTTCTTATCAATAGAGAGTCGTATTACTATACGAGGAAGGTTGTGATGCAAGCATAGAATTCTAATAACGATGACGTCTAGAATGAAATCCCAGATTCAATTTTCGATGTCGAGGGAGTTTCAAAGGTGATTGTTTATAAGCTCAAGCAAGAGCATGGGTCCATAGAATGATGGACGGAATAGTAAATATTCAGACACGTGAAATACGATGCTATAATACTTGATGTTGATATATATACATATATGTTTTGTTCTCCTATGACAAACCTCTATAGTTCAGAGGTAGATTCCAAGCCAGATATTTTGTGGCAGTATATTTTATATATATACAATTCTCTTCAATTCGTTCTTTTCTTTCCTTTTCATTTTGTATAAGCTGAGAAGAACAACCCTTCCAGAAGGGGAGGTATTGCCGAATGACTATCTATCTATGTGATAGAAGCCTAGTAGTATACCACATGTTGTTTAATTGCTTGTCAAGTACTAAAGGCTGACCACCTTCTGTACTAACTATGCGATAGAACAAGTGTTCATGATCATAGTGATCTCTCAATAAATTCTTTTACTTCTATACGATGGATCAAGCTTTCAAAGATAGAAGCAGCTAGAAAGGAGTAGTATCAGTACGGTGGTATTCCGAATCTAACACGTTCGTGATACTAAGGTTGACGTGGTCATTAAAAGGTTATAGAACGCTAACGAGCAAAAGTATAACCAGTATAATATTAGGAATGGAAGAAGGTGTCGATCTCCCTTATACTGGGATGAAGTAGAAGAGCGGAAGATGCTTGGACCCGAAGTGGTCCAAAGGACTAAAGACATAGTGGATCTCATCAGAGGACGGCTGGTAGTAGCCCAAGACAGACAGAAAAAGTATGCAGATCTAGCCCGAAAGGACAAGGAGTATGAAGTAGGGGACTTACTACTGCTAAAAGTATCCCCTTGGAAGGGATTAATGAGGTTCGGAAAGAAAGGGAAACTAAGCCCAAGATACATTGGACCTTTTGAGATACTAAGACAGATTGGGAAGTTGGCTTACGAGCTAGCCTTACCGCCGAATCTACAACAAGTTCATAATGTGTTCCATGTGTCAATGCTAAGGAAGTATCATCGGGATGCCAGACATATAGTGGAGTACGAGCATGTAGATATGCAACCAGATCTGACTTACGTGGAGAAACCAGTAAAGATTATGGATAAGAAGGAGCAGGTGCTTCGGAACAAAGTGATCAAGCTAGTCAGAGTGCTATGGCAGAATCATAATATGGAAGAATCAACTTGGGAACTAGAGAGCGCAATGCTAGAAAAGAACCCCCATTTGTTTTCTATCTGATTCCGGGACGGAATCCTTTTAAGGAGGGGAGATTGTAATAACCCCAAAATTTTTAACTTTTTTTGTAACCCTTATGAATAGTGTTTTTGCTGATTTTGCTGAATAAGAAAACTTTTCATGCCACACTATGTGGGGGTTCTTATATTGTTATTCTGAGATCTTATTTGTACTCTATATGGTATATAAGTGTATGCAAAGATCGTCAGAATCCAAATTCGAACACCTAGATTTTTCCCGAAAATCCACGAGATACTGAAAGAATTGAGTATAAGGTAACAGGATAAAAAGGATTTAAATTCAAGGATTATAAGAGAGGATCATAAAAAGGAATATAATATATTGAGAAAGGTTAAGGAAACCCAAGTAATAAGATCCCGGGTATGATCCCTCAAACGAGAAAGATGACCCCAATTATGGGGAGTGGGAAGAAATATTTAGACTGAGAAAACAGAAGTCGAGCAAGATAGGAAGAACTAGGATGGTACTCCTATTGGGCAATCCATGGACCTGCCTAAAACAAAACTTATACTTTTACCCCTAACCACCACCTTGAGGAAATAATGTGGTGTGAAATTCTTTCAGGACCTTTAAGTCGCTAAGCTCTCAGAGTTCCAAGGAAATAGCTGACCCAGTCGAGGCAAGAGCCTGGCTAAAGGAAATAGAGGAATCATTTGAGATTCTAAATGATTGACGAATCACAAAAGACTATTTTTTTCACTTACCCTCCTAAGAGAGAGACCACCCGCTGGTGAAAGACCAAGAAAGGCACAGAGCCAGAGGTTATAATAAAACGATTAAAGTTTAGTCAATTATTTTCGGGAAAGTACTTCCCAAGGCTATGGAGATAGTGTAAAAGCTTTAGAGCCAGAACAAAAGCGGACGAGTATGATGAATTAGGAATCTAAGTTGTAAAAGTTGTCAAGATTCGTTCTTAGGACACGAATCTAGAATGACGGGATGTTTGAAATCAATGCTTATGTTGTGTTGGTTCATGTAATGGTTGTAATGGAAAATAAAAGACTGAAAAGGGAAGGAGTATAAAGGGATATAAAAGACAATAGAGTTTGAGGAATGATAAGGGAGTTGGGTATGAGGAAACCCTAAAGACTCGTAGCAATAGAAATAGAAAAGTACGTATTCGTCAGGATGATGGTGATTCACCATAAGTTAAAGTTGATGGTTGAAGGCATAAGATATACATATATTTTAACCCCTGTAAGTTGGGAGGATTCGGGGAAACCTTGAGATAGTTTGAAGGATAAATAGTGAGACGCGGATAGACTGAGGAGACAAGAAAGTAAGAAATTAGGAAAATTGGATGAAGGAAGTGACCTTCAAGAATGTGAAGTGTAAGACCAGTGGCATGATACCCAGAAAGGGAGACGCCAGGTACGAAAGATATCCCAACTTTGAGATGACTGTTGAGATAAACAACAAAAGTAAATGAGGAATTATTAAGAAGAAGTTCACGTTGAACACGACCAATATCTTCCAGAACATCCGTGTTATCATTACCAAATCAGGAAAGAAAAGTGGATAACCGTTATTGTCTTTTGGAGGCCATATGGATTGACCTCATTTTGGATAAGGATATTATTATGAAATTTGGTATAGAATATGAAGGTGGAAATGATTGAATAAGATACCCTTATCAGGGATATATGACTTGATTTACCCATGGAAGGATGCGAGTACTTTTTTTAAATGGGGAATTAAGGATATAACCTCGATAACTTGAGATGAACCATAGGGGAATGCATGAAGGTTGGCATTTCACCCTTAATAGGGACAATATGAGTTTTGACGGTATGAATTGGAAAGGATTAAGGTAACAACAATCTTCAAGGATCATTGGGGAAATTTTTCAGAAGTATATAGACAACGATTTTGGTATTAGTAAATGGTATCTTGATATGCCCTGAGCCTAGGGTGTACCTGATGAAGGATTTAAGGATAACCTTAGAGGTTTTACAAGGAGAAAGGTAGTATTCAAAGTTCTCAAGAAAAGAAATTTTGATAAAGGAAATATGACGTAATTATAATAATGCAAGGTGGGGCACGTATTGAACCATAAGAAAGTATAGATCGACCCAATGAGGGTCGATATTGGTGAAAACAAGAAGGAACCAAGATAAGAGACGTCCTAAGTATGATGGAGAGTCAGTCGTGGCAATGTTCACATCTAAAGACTAAGGCAATGCCTTATGGAAAAATGGTGATTTTTTTTCTCACCAGAGCTTAAGGAAGAGCATTTTCACACAAGCAGTGGTTGGAAATGAGGTAGAAAATTTAGTTGGAGATCATTCAAAAGACATTGATTATAAGGAACTATTACTATCAGGAAAGTCCAATGAGGTGGCCGACACTTTAAAGGTAAGAGGATAATTATAGGCGCTCGTGCCAGAGGAATACAGTGATGATGGTTGAAGCCGTGAAGGTTGTATTATGGTTTGGAAGATTGACATTCCTTCTGATGACTGTGCAATACCCAACCATAATAGTAGTTTGGTAAAGATTTAATTCATGTAATCGTCGTGAGCGGGCTATCTATCTTAGAAGGTCCTATCTTGAGAATAATCCAGGACCATGTTTCAAAAAGGACTAAACGAACCTTTGAGTTAAGTCTTCTATTGAAGGCATATGATTAAGAATGGTATTAACCTGCTAACGTTGCTTTGATTGAAACTCTTCTGCAATTTTATCTGCTTCATGTCATAAAAGTACGTCAGGATCTGGAGTGTTCTTCATGAATTATGAATGGTGATTATGTTAACTCCTTAGAAGAATTTGATACCACAGGTATGGACTCCGTAGGGTTAGCTATTCAGATTCCAAGGAAAATGACTGACGACAGTAGGTCAGTGGTGCACCATAGTAATGCAGCAACAATTATTTGAATAATGAGCCGATTACATCCATGAGAGTTGTAGTGTAATGGATGTTGAGATTAGGTACCCCTAATCGGGTTGTGGTGATGTATAATCTATCGTTGAATAGACTGATTAAGTAGATTATCTACCTAATGAATACTTATTCCTTCTTATCAATAGAGAGTCGTATTACTATACGAGGAAGGTTGCGATGCAAGCATAGAATTCTAATAACGTTGACGTCTAGAATGAAATCCCAGATTCGATTTTCGATGTCGTGGGAGTTTCAAAGGTGATTGTTTATAAGCTCAAGCAAGAGCATGGGTCCATAGAATGATGGACGGAATAGTAAATATTCAGACATGTGAAATACGATGATATAATACTTGATGTTGATATATATACGTATATGTTTTGTTCTCCTATGACAAACCTCTATAGTTCAGAGGTAGATTCCAAGCCAGATATTTTGTGGCAGTATATTTTATATATATACAATTCTCTTCAATTCGTTCTTTTCTCTCCTTTTCATTTTGTATAAGCTGAGAAGAACAACCCTTCCAGAAGGGGAGGTATTGCCGAATGACTATCTATCTATGTGATAGAAGCCTAGTAGGATACCACATGTTGTTTAATTGCTTGTCAAGTACTAAAGGCTGGCCACCTTCTATACTAACTATGCGATATAACAAGTGTTCATGATCATAGTGATCTCTCAATAAATTCTTTTACTTCTAAACGATGGATCAAGCTTTCAAAGATAGAAGCAGCAAGAAAGGAGTAGTATCAGTGCGGTGGTATTCCGAATCTAACACGTTCGTGATACTAAGATTGACGTGGTTATTAAAAGGTTATAGAACGCTAACGAGCAAAAGTATAACCAGTATAATATTAGGAACAGAAGAAGGTGTCGATCTCCCTTATACTGGGATGAAGTAGGAGAGCGGAAGATGCTTGGACCCGAAGTGGTCCAAAGGACTAAAGACATAGTGGATCTCATTAGAGGACGGCTGGTAGCAGCCCAAGACAGACAGAAGAAATATGCAGATCTAGCCCGAAAGGACAAGGAGTATGAATTAGGGGACTTAGTACTGCTAAAAGTATCCCCTTGGAAGGGATTAATGAGGTTCGGAAAGAAAGGGAAACTAAGCCCAAGATACATTGGACCTTTTGAGATACTAAGACGGATTGGGAAATTGGCTTACGAGCTAGCCTTACCCCCGAACCTACAACAAGTTCATAATGTGTTCCATGTGTCAATGCTAATGAAGTATCATCGGGATGCTAGACACATAGTGGAGTACGAGCATGTGGATATGCAACCAGATCTGACTTACGTGGAGAAACCAGTAAAGATTATGGATAAGAAGGAGCAGGTGCTTCGGAACAAAGTGATCAAGCTAGTCAGAGGCAGAATCATAATGTGGAAGAATCAACTTGGGAACTAGAGAGCGTAATGCTAGAAAAGTACCCCCATTTTTTTTCTATCTGATTCCGGGACGGAATCCTTTTAAGGAGGGGAGACTGTAATAACCCCCAAAATTTTTAACTTTTTTTGTAACCCTTATGAATAGTGTTTTTGCTGATTTTGCTGAATAAGAAAACTTTTCATGCCACACTATGTGGGGGTTCTTATATTGTTATTCTGAGATCTTATTTGTACTCTATATGGTATATAAGTGTATGCAAAGATCGTCAGAATCCAAATTCGAACACCTAGATTTTTCCCGAAAATCGACCAGATACCAAAAGAATTGAGTATAAGGTAATAGGATAAAAAGGATTTAAATTCAAGGATTATAAGAGAGGATCATAAAAAGGAATATAATGTATTGAGAAAGGTTAAGGAAACCCAAGTAATAAGATCCCAGGTATGATCCCTCAAACGAGAAACGAGAACGAAAGAAGAAAATTCAAAATCCAAGATCCAAGCATTGTTAAATTGCAAGGTAATTATCCAAGGTTCCTTATGATTAGTTATGGTTATCCTAGGAGTTTAAGCTCCAAATTCCTTCACAATCTCTTCCTAAAATTCATGGAAGAAGAGAGTGAATAGTGTTTTTCAAGAACTTGAAATTTTAATCTTGTGTTTTTGTTTAGATAAAGCTTTAGTAAGGATTTTCCAAGGTTGTTTCAAGCTCATTAGTTACTCCTACTCACAAGGAAGGTATAATGTCTTAACCTAGAATGATTATTGTATGTTAAGAGCTTATTATAAGTAGTATAGTTCATGAGAGGCATGATTATTGAATGTTTAGAGATTGGTTAGTTTTGTAATGTTTTTGGAGTTGTAAATCTTGATGATTAGCTAATGAACTTAAGTAAGCTCTTAGTTCATGATTGAGAAGTAGTATAAATTGGAAATATTGAGTTGTTGGGGCTGCTGTAGTAAAGAATGGATGAAGTTTGGTTGTAGTGGTGATTGTGGGTTGAATTGTGAATTGATTGGAATGATTTAAATTTGGTAATCGCGTAAACATAGCCGTTGTAATGCCCGATTTACTCTAGACTGCTTTTGTTCTTAACATCAGTACCCGTGAACTCACTGTTAGGCTCTGACCATTGCCATGATTAGATAGTTCATTTTACGAGCTTCGTTTTGATATGTGGTTCGCTTGAATCCGATGTACGGTTTAGGAGAAACGACCGTTTTAAGTAACGGCGTTTCGCGACCGAACCCTTACCCCTCCCTTACTTTGAAACATTGGTTAAGGCCCTAAAATGACTAATTGGATTATGAAACAATTATATAAAGTGGGTTAGACAGTTGGTAGGGTACTCGCGAAAGAATCGCCTTAAAACGCTTAAGGGTTAATTTATTAAAAATGGTGGAGCCGAGGGTACTCGAGCGACTTAAGTGAATCGTTAAGCACAAAAGTGAACGTTAGGGTCTAATTCGTTAAATTATAGATTCATAAGCGACTTTGATTTAATTCCAACTTATATGTTGTTTATAGGTTACCAGACTCGTCCCAAGCCATTTATCACCCCCAGTCGCTCAGGCAAGTCTTCTACCCGTTATACTGTTGTTTTGATGTATATATGTATATGCATTATCTTGTGATAGATGCATGATGGTTAATTAGCAAATCTTGCGATATATTGGAGCATGCTGATATGGGATATATGAATGTCTGTTTCGTAATCTCGATATCTATCTGTTCATTCCAATGCTTATAGTTGCATAATACCTATGCTAGAGATAAGCAGTAATTGCGTATACCCTTAGTATAGGGGACCCAAAGGTGAACATTTTTCTAAAACCGGGAGTCGATGTTCCCGAGTATATTATATATATATATAGATATAGTTTTCAAAACTATTAATCGAATAAGGTTTATTCGATAACTTTATTTTAATTAATGAATATTATTTTGAATATTCATTCGAGGGCATATGACTCCGTTTATTTTAATTAATGAATATTATTTTGAATATTCATTCGAGGACTTATGACTCTGCTTAATTACTAAATAATATTCTTTATTCTATTAAAGAATAATGTTTCGATAATCAAACTTATTTTCGATTATTCAAATAAAGATCATACTTTCGTATAAGTATATCTTTGGTTATTTATTATTCATTTCAAGTATGGGTTTTAAAACTCCTACCTCAATTATTTTTATAAGGATCACCCTTATGGGAATATTATTTAAATAATAATATTCAGATGCTTTCTAACATATCGGGACTGATTTATTTTATTAAATCAACGTTACTCTAAACATTCTCTAAAATGTTTTCGAGTCTTCAAAATGATTTTAAAAATTAGGGCGGATCCCAAAACTCACTTTTATATTTAAGATCCTCCTTTCAAAGGGGATTTAAATACTCGCTCAAAACTCGAGGGATCCGGCTCTGTGGTGTGTTTTATATTCGCAACAAGGTTGCTATTTTGATAAAAGAGTTTTTGATTACTTACCCAACACTCGGGAAGTAAAATTCTTGGAACAAGTTAATCCATTAACAGGCATTGCCTGGGAAATATTGGTGAGTTTTCCTTTCCAACTAGATATGACTTCTTGGTGGAGCCGTATCAACAAGTTTCTACTTGGGGAAAAGGGGGACGAGCTTTACGTTTTAGAGTCATGGATTTCATCTGAACTAGGTGTGGCGTAAGTGGTCGAGTGGCGCCAACCCATCCTTATTATATTGGCCCAAATGGCCTGGAAGTTCCGCTAAGACGGTACATTCCTTAGGAGTCCAGTGTTCGGTTGAAATGTAAATCCGACAGGTTCTCCTCTACATGTATAAAATGGTGGGGTTGCACTATTGCGACTGATCATCTTAAGTGGTCTTCCTGGTACGGCAAACTCCCGTAATGAGTTCATTATCCAGTTGGATATTTCTGCAACACTACCCAGAGCATTCGATCGAAAGGCTACGGATGGGTGATTGTTGAGGCATTGACAGGGTCAAACGGTTATAATGATGTTTCCCTCAAATGAAGTATCTCGTAACTTCATTTCTTTTAAACAACATTTCAAGGATTGAATCTATTCAAGTCTTATCTTGTAGTCTCATCTATGTGATGAACTTTCGAAACTGTTTATACCTTGAACGGTGGTGGTTCAAGTAGTATTCGGAAAAGATATAAGTATATTGGAGTATCTTGTAACTTCATCTTTTCAACTTATATCTAGTTAATGATTATCTTATGAATGACAAAGATTTTCAGAAAAACGTTGAGACAAGGTTAGATATATGAGATCACCTTGCAACGATATTTTTATACAGTTATAAACTGGAACTCTATGTATATTATACATGTCAGAGGATTTCAAAGATTGTGAAAAGTATATATGTATATATATACTGAATATTTTGCGACTTGGTCGCGTTAAGATATCAACTTGGTTCATTTCTTCTTGACCAAGACTTTCATGAGTACTATGAGAGTTCTCATATATTGTTAATTATTATACATATTATTTCGGTGGGCTTGTTGCTCACCCTTGTTTTCTTCTTTCATCACACAACAACAGATAGAAAAGATGAACAGGACCAAGCTTCCAATTCGCAAGCGGTTAGGAAACGTTCCGCAGTTTTTTGGAAGCGTTGATGCCGCCATAGTTGAGGTAGGAACTACCAATAGGCTAGGCTTTCAACTATTGATGAACCAGACTTATGTATATTGTGAATTGTAATAATGGCAAAAAATATGTAAATTATTCAGAAACCCTTTTGACGTGAAATGGTTTATAATTGTGGAGGAAAATGACTTGTGTTATTTTTGGTATTCATCTCTGAGACTATAACTTGTGCTGTGTGTGTGTATATTATGGGGTCACAGTACACAGTAGTTGGTTGATTGTTAAGGTTAAGTATTATTAAGGGAAATGGAACTCGTGACAACCCGGATCCCTGACCCCGGATCCGGGGGTGTTACAAAGAGTGAGCTATAATGCCTAGCATAATAATGTACAGTATGAAAAACTTACGTAAAACATCATATATTATAATTATGTTTTATTCGGAAATAGTTTTCCTTGGTGATACACACCTTCTTATGAAAATAATCCTTTAGTGGATTTTATTATCATGTGAATACCTTAATAGTAACCCATCACCTAGGCTTGGGTTATGGTATTGCATCACAATTCCAATTGGAAGAATAGGACATTCATTGGAGTCACCGCATACGATGATCAGTCGTACTACGATAATAGTAACCTTTTCTACTAGTAGAAGGACGACACCTACGTATCCCGGTTATCACCCTTTCCGCATACGGCCTTTGTGTCCTCATTTCGGGTATACACACATTTCGCAGGTCCTTAGGTACATATAGTACCGTCTTCTACGGTACCAGTAGTCTATCCAATACACGAAGTACTTGGATCCTATCCCTCCTCTGTCCTTTAGGAAATCTTATCATATACTTGGAATCATCAAACTATATCGGAGTTCCCCAAGCGTTTTGCTTGTTGATAGGCACAGCTTTACATCATATATATATATGTACTTCCAAAAATTTTCGGAGGAAGTACTAAGGATGTGAGTTGACCGTTGTCAACATATAAATAAATAAGAGGGAGTTCCTTTTGAAACTATATTCAAAATACATAAAATAAGTCGAGATAATATTCTCCGATGATCTAAAATTATTCGAATGATTTTCCGAAAATCAGAAAGTATTTTCATCAGGTTTTATGATTTTTAAATCATAAATAAATCCTTTAATAAATTATAAATAAATAAATATTAATCGATAAATAATTAAACCTCGAATGAGTTTACTTTAAAAAAATATTTAAAATAATATTCCTCAACTAATTTATGTCTACGTAATTTAATAATCTTTAATGTTTAATCGGGTTTGAAATAAATAATCCTTGGAGTATACTTCTCCTATAATAAATGAATAGGTATATAATATTTATTATTCAAACAATAAAATATAGTTGAGGGAATACGATCTTTGGAAATCATTTTAATAAAAGTTTGAGGTATTTAATATTTCGCAAGTGGACATCGAGTCCCTTGGAATAAAATAAGTACGGACTTTTAATGGTCCAAAACATCTCCGGGATGATTCCCGAGTTTATACTTTATAAAAACTGACCGACTCTCGGTCTTATAACTTATATATCACGCTCTACTATAGCGTTTGTATTCTTAAATAAAATACCTTTGGAATAATTCCGGGTTTTCATAAAATTATACTGATCGATCCTCGGTCTAAAATATACTCCTCATATATACAACGCTACTCTCTAGAGTTATCGATTGAAATTCAGTAATATTCATATACCAAAATCATTATCATATCGTATGATATTATATGACATAGTTCGTAAAACATCTTAAATATAGCATCATGTATATGTCGACATTATTTGAAAACAAACACAACACAACAGTTTTAAAAGGTAGGGTTTGAAAACTTGCCTGGAGTCCAAGATACGTTTCCCGACTTCCTCTCGTTCGGGATTTTCTAATCAACAAACATCATAATCTTAATTAGTATTCCTACTCTCATCACCAACTTATATTTCTAATAAGTTCAATACTTCATAATTTTCATTATTCGACCGACTCAAAATAAGTATCACTCCTTGGTCGAAACGGACGGTCAAAGTGGTCTTCTAGAATTGACTTTACCGAATATTACTATTACGCAACTCACACTCTATCATTTTTAATAATTCCTAAAATTAATATTTTAATACGAAACCATTTCGAGGAACTTCTTGAGTGCTTTTAATATTTATCCTAAAAGTTTCATTTTGATAAAATGAATTTAATTAGGTGAAAAGCATTTCAAAAGTCCGGTCAACTATGGAGTTTTACTATTCAAACCACTTTCACTAAAACGTTGATATCTCTCAAACCGTTAACTCAATTGATGCACCGTTTTCGTGTGCGCGATCTAGACAAAATTTAGAACACATCCTTTGAAAATGGTTTTCTGATAACAGGGGTGAAAATCCCGAAGTGACAGTTTTCTAACAGGGGGTTGTTTTTGACATTCGTACTCCGCGCGACCTCGGCTCCGACATTTTTATAAAATTGAAAAATTAATATTTTTACTTAATATTTTTATGAAAGTTAATAAAATCTATTTCTTACTCTCTGTAAAAATTTCATGATTTGTAAATATTTTTAATTCGATCATTTATATTTACAAAGTTCGTAATTTGTAGCAGTTTTGTCGCGTAAATCCCTTTTACTAAAACAATCATAACTTTTGATCCGTAAATGGGAATCAATCGATTCGAGCGCCTAAACGATTCTCATAACATTTTATATCATAATAAAGTCTCATTTTTCAGGAAACTACAGTTTATATATTCTGAAACTTCTGCAGAAACTTAAGTTGAGTTTTGTTCGTTTTAACGAGGTTACAATTACGACTCGAGTTTCGTTTACGTCTTAAATCATTATACCACCATCAACAATCATCAAATCATCATCTAAACACTAACTCCTCTCAAGAACATCATGTTCTTGAGGCAACAATCATCAACCTTAAACTAATTAACTAAACATCAAGATAATATCAAATCAATCATCAAAACCATACTTATATCCAAGATCCTTACTTTTCTTGAAACTTAAAACTTAAACAAAGTTTGGATGAATGTTTATACCTTTATTGAAGCTTGTTAATACTTAGTAAAGTTCTAAGATCCTTGATGAAGCCTTGGTCTAGCTTTAGGAGCCTTAAACTTTCATGAAAATCAAGAAAATAAGTTAGTAATTTTCAGAGTTACTATTCACCACCAATTTTGAGCAAGGATTTTCCTATGCTATACTAATTCAGTGGCCATGAAATTTTGAACATACCTTGTATATGGTATGAGGAAGTTTTGGTTAATATTTGGTGATTTTTGAATGAATAGATCATGAGATATGAATTTTTCTTCCCATGGTATTCTTGGAAATCAACATTGGGTTTTTGGAGAGAGAGAGAGAATTGCCTTGCTTGCTTCTTGGAAATGTGGTGGAAATAGGCTTTTGTGACTTTAGAAAGTGTTTAGGAAAAGATGCATCTCATTTCGAAAGGCTAGGCTTAGCTAGGTGTCTCATTTGTCAAAGCTTGCATGATGAGCTCCTTGATTTTATGTTTATCGAAATTTGTTATTTATTAATTTTTGTAACTAGCTTCCTAATTTATTACTTGTTGAATAAATTTATAAAATACTTAATTTCCTAGGTTATCACTTGATTTTGTCATCCTACATCATCTCGCTTTCGTTCACGTACGTTTAAATCAATTCCCGTAAATGCTACGTCGAAGAATTCCGCTAATCGTAAATCATTACCATTTCCAGTGCACGTACTTGGTTATGAGTTATTAAATTATACTTCTCAAGATTTTCTTGGTCGTAGTATAATTCTCTTATTCCTCGATGGCTCATTAAATAATATCATTTGGACTATTAGTTTTCTTCGAAAACTCACGACTTTTGCATACACTCATTTAGTACGTATAACCACAATATAAACTCAAAAACTTAAATTAAACACTCGTATATGGTGTGGTCGCAAAAGTTTTTCATAAACCGCAAGGTTACTATACCTAAAGGTCTTTTACTGATGTCAAAAATTTGGGGTTTTTAATGTCTTCCCCTTTTAAAAGGATTCCGTCCCGGAATCAGTTTAGAAATAGGCGGGGATACGCTTCTCACATGGCCACCTCGAGTTCTCATGTTGACTTCGCAGTACTGGATCTCTTCATAAAATTTCCAGTCATCCGTCAAATATATTTCCAGGTATTCGTTCTTGTAGACCTATGACATCTACACGTTACTCCACATACGCTAAGTCTGACTGCAAGTTTATTAGCTCGTTTTCAATCATATGTTTGGCGTTGACGGGTAAATTTCCTAACTTCGATTCGTGGTACTCGTTATAAACTTGGTGAGTGTTCGATGATGGTGCTAATTTATAAGCCAACCTTCTTAGTCCTTTAAAGATTTCAACTTGTCCAATAAACCTTGGGTTCAACATTTCTTTACCTTTTCAATTTCATCACTCCCTCACCAAGAGGCACTCTCAACAATACTTGGTCTGTTACGTCGTACACTCTGTCCTTAAATTTCAGGTCCGCATATCTCTAGTGTTCATCATGGGCTGCCATTAGCCGGGTTCCGATAAGTTCAAGGAATTCCTTTGGTCTGTGGACTTAACTATGGTCCGAGTATCCTCCGCTTACCAACTTCTTTCCAATCTAAGGGAGAACACTTCTTTCTTCCTTACGAAATTTGGTAGCCGTTCCAATGCCCGTATGATAACTCGTTATTATCGGTAATTCGATTAACGTCAGCTGGTTACTTCATTTCCCTTAAAAATCGATAATATGGACGATTAGCGCATCTTCTAGTGTTTGGAATCATTCGTCAACTTATTCATTTCCCCTATATCGCTCCTACTAGTGCTAGAGTTTCATTGTACATTGTACATTATTCACAAAAGGTTTAATTGAATCACCAATTATTATTACTTGAGAGCAATGATGTATTACTAGATGCCACTCATTGTTTATAATTTTATTATTGGAAAATAAAATTATTGCCAACGTAATAATAACCTGAAGGGTTACACACGAAGAACGTTTAAACGGAATATTATTATTTAAATTATGAATTCAAATATTTTATTATTATTAATCGAATTTAATTATTAAATTAATTAAGTGAGAATTGATTAATTGTATATATATTAGAATTTGAATTTAATAATAATATAAACCCAAAACAGAATGGGTCTTTTAGAAGCCCATTAGGTTTAGGGTTAGGCCTTAATCCTCTCTCTCCCATATATATGCATTAAGATGTATATTTTTAGGTTAGATGTTGTACCACATTTTTAGAGAAAAACCATAGCAGCTCTACATCTTAGAGAGGCTAGAGAGAGAGAGAAGAAGGCAACCAAATTGGCTAGTACCGGCTCCGGTGATTGTTGGACGATCGGACGTTCGTGTGCATACCTTTGGAGAGCAGATCTTCGAAAGGAGGGCTTCTATGTTGGTTCATCAAGATCAGAACGCCCAATACAGTCAGAAGGAAAGCTTTATTAAGGTACATGATCGTATTCTCCATAATAATCCAGTATTTATACATGGATCCTGCGGTAGGGATTCGAAATTTTTAATTTTCCGCTGCGTTAATGCCCGAATCCCTAAGATATAGATCCTATTTGATGTTGGTATAGGTCAAAATAGGCTATAGCAACACATTTTCTATGATAAGTCCTGACCAGTAATTATAGGTATCTATAGCAATATTAACAGGACCCTACTCTAACATACCATTTTCAATTATTATAAAATAATATAGCAACATCTATAGGATCCTACAACAACATATTTACTGTGTTACAATACATGTTCGGATTTTTTAAAAAAATGGACCCACAGCTTGACCCCACAAATATGAGGCCTGCATTTATGTGGGGCCCTCATAAATAATTATTAATAATTCATATTCAGTAGTTTTTTTTCTTGCTTTTCCATTTAACTTTCATAAATATAATGTTAAATGACAAATTCAATACAATTTTCATTTAGTATCAAATCTCAGTACTACAATTTACATTTTCATATGATTTAAAAACAACAAATTCTTCAAAATCCAAACCAGTGTAACTCAAATAGCTACAACTTAAATACACAAATCAACAACCTAAAGGGCTTAATATACTAGTTGTAATTATTGTTGTTTCCGGCGATGGCTACATATAGAAAATACAAGTAAGAAATCTTCTCCAATGTTCATTTCGCCAACTAAACCAATCTTCATTATCTCGGACCAGCACAAGCATTAGTTCCTTCTAGTTGTAATGGTTAATTAATCATTTTCCAGCACAATTATAAGCTTAAACACCCAAAGCCCGTACCTGCAAATAAGAATAAACATATATTTATCAAGAAATACTTTACGACCATTGGTTGTAGCGTATAACAGCTTCAAAGAAGTGCATAATTAAACGCAATACTGATTTGATACTCCTGATATAGATTATTGTTGTTAAGGAGACTATTTTTCATTGACATTTAGTGTTTAAAAAGACTAAGATAGATAAGCCACTATATTACCTCGTAAGACATATTATCAACATCAAGCCTCATATCTCTGTGCCTATCAGGCAACTCAGCAATTCCGTTTATAAATGGATCAAAGAACATCGTATCCTGGTCACACAGCAAAATAATTCCAAGTGATTATCAGAAAGTTAAAGAATGGACGTAATGAATATGAGCATCTTCAGAGTGTCTACATACATTTTACACTGCAAGGGATAATGTAAATATGGGTTAAACACATTACATTTAGATCAGTTTGTGTAAGACTAAGCATTATTTATACTATATCTAATGGATTCAGTATTTAAGAAATTCCCTTTATATTCCATAAATTTCTCTTTAAATGTATACATAACATATTACAAGTGGATCATACAAAACGCTAATAGACTGTCTGTTTCAAAATTTAAAAATGTATACCACTAGTTAATTATGCTTTTAAATGTTAATAAATGAAAAATACGCAAGAGCGCAAGTTATTTTGAACATATATATATATTTAGGAAATTGAAAGAAAATAATTTCAGCAGGATAAACGAAGTTTGTGTTTAAATATTACTTCAACTTATGGGCACAGTCTCACAGATAGTTCAGAATTCTAGCATATTTGATTCAAATTCTTAGATCATGTTATATTAATATGATGAGTAGCAAGAAAAAAGTGCGGCCAGATACAGGATATTATGTGAGACAACTTAGGAGATGACCAAAAGTCTTTTGGTTATCCAAAGATGCGGGTCACATTAACTCTGTAATATCACATTGGATTTTGTAATTTTTGGCAAATCTGACCAACCTATTACCCCATTAAACGCTGTCAAATTTCATCCTGAAAAAAACAAAAGAATCCCCAGCAACTAATCTCTTATAAGTAACAAAAGTACTTCATCCTGTTATAAGCAAATGTCTTCGTGGTTGACCTGGTTTTTGTGTATACCAATTTAGCCGTGGAAGTAGTATATTATTTCATTTATACAGAAACAGAAATAACACTACACTATAATCACAAAACATAATATTTTAAAAGTAAAGTTCATATCTAAATATATTTTTAAACCTTCTTGCAGTTCTATGAAGGATTTTGGCAACAAAGTGGGAGTTATCTGGGTCATGTCCTGATGAGAAAAAAAATTTAAACATAGTGATTACTGCAATTAGAGATTGCAAAAAGTCTCAACTTCAAACAAAAACCAAGCTTCTCAGAATGAAAAAGATAAAATATTCTAACCCGCCATTTCTAGAATTAAAGATGGCTAGGGCCCAAGTCTTAGATTGATTTAACGAAGACAAAAAAATTTCAGCAGGCATTTTACATTTGCACACTATCTAGATTTATCTTTTACAAAGTAAATTCAACTACAGGTCAAGAAATATTCTACTAGAACCTATCTCTTATAATAGACTCACTAGACTTATACAATAGTTGTGTATTCTAGATAATAAGGAACCATATATATGTATATGTAACTATTTTGTTTAACCACATGGTCGTTTTATGCCTATTAAGCACTTTACTGTAGAATCCGGACACAAAACAAGAAAGAAATTTCACATGCCAATGTATATTTTGTTAGTGTTTGTACCCCAGAGACAACACTATTATGTTTATATTATGAAACATTTGGATTATTAATTATGATTCTATGGATTATTCTTTAGTAATTTATTATATCTTTATTTTCTGTGATAAAATGTTAGATTAATAAATGTCCTTGGAATATGATATGTAAATATATATCTCTAAGTACGTGACTTAGAAATGAGATTATGAGATTACTATTGATATTCCTAAACGTCCCTAGTCAAGTATTATTGTTAGGGGATGATAATAAATACATTAAGACTAGGGTGTTTGTTGACTAATAATCACATCTTATTGATCCTAGGTATGGTGATACTAAAGTTAAAACACAAGCATATGTATTAAATACATGGTGTTGGATCGACCCGTTGTGAGATACTACATGTTTAAAGTGTCATAATATAATCTCACAGTGATAATGATGTATTGGTCCTTTGACCTGAAATCATTATATTTCTATACGAGAATTAATATACTTTGATACTATTGAAAGTTATCCCTGACCGGATAATAATAAAAGTAAACATTGAGTATATTATAAATCGTATGAGAAATATGAATGATCTAGATGGGATTTAGCCCTCCTTTATTAAAGGAGTGATATTATTGGCCTCTTGATTGAGTAAGACTATAAAATGCATGGTCGTGCTCAAATACTGATTTGTTTAATAGTTTACTCATTGATCAAGGAAAGAAGGATGAAACGTTAATAGAGGATGACACAATGCTTGCCTCGAGATTGATCTATAATATAAGGCTAAAGGGATTATATTACATTGTACATTATTCACGAAAGGTTTAATTGAATCACCAATTATTATTATTACTTGGGAAGTAATGATGTATTATTAGATGCCAGTCATTGTTTATAATTTTATTATTAGAAAATAAAATTATTGCCAACGTAATAATAACCTAAAGGGTCACACACAAAGAACGTTTAAAACAGAGTGTTACTTATATTATGAATTTAAATATTTTATTGTTAATTCAAATTTAATTATATAATTAATTAAGTGAGACTTGATTAATTGTATATATATATATTGGAATTCTAATTTAATAATAATATAAACCCAAAATTAGAATGGGTCCTTTTAGAAGCCCATTAAGGTTAGGGTTAGGCCCAAATCCTCTCTCCCTATATATACGTTAAGATGTATATTTTTAGGGTTTAGTTGACACATCACGTTTTTTGAGAAAACCCTAACAGCTCTACATCTTAGAGAGGCTAGAGAGAGAGAGTGAGAGAGAGAAAAGAGGCAATCAAATCGGCTAGTACCGGCTCCGGTGATCGTTGGACGATCGGGCTTTCGTGTGGATACCTTGGAGAGAAAATCTTCAAAAGGAGGGTTGTTGTGTTGGTTCATTAAGATTTGTACATTCATCACAATCAGAAGGAAAGCTTTATTAAAGTAAACATCTAATCTCCGAATTAAATGTCTTGTTTCGCATGGATCCTGCGTTTGGGGTTTCATTTTTCATATTTATTTTTGATTTTTCCGCTGCGTTTGTGTCATGAATCCCAACAATGGCATCAGAGCTAGTTGGGAAATGTTTTAATTCGGTTGTATGTTTACAATTTCAATATAAGTGAGCATGTATATAATTTTTGGTGCGTGTATATGCCTATATATATGATATTCATGATGTATTTTATAATCATGTGATTGTTGTATGTATCTCTGTGTGAGTATATATGATATATTTTATTTCTATTATGGAGATTGTATACGATGCGATTTCCGAAAAAAAGCTGAACAGGTTTGGTGAAATCTGTGTCCAATGTCCGGTTTTTGCAAACAATATGTGTTTTCCGAGTGGAATCGGGTCACTGAGCAAGACTGAAAAAGTCAGGTTCGCATCTGTAAGCCATTGGATGTCGTTACAGGCCTCGAAACAGCGATTTTTAGTTTTTATAAAGCTAATTTTAATTTTCTGAATTTTGGTAAATATGTTGTGTTTGATTATATAGTCTGAACTATGATATGTGATACCATGTTAAGATTATAAGTGTTTTTTTATGTGTCATGTGATATCATGGTGTATGGTTATGGCCTTAAGACCATTTATTTGATGGTTTTCTATTTATGGTTTTGGTTTCTAAATACGACTTACATGTCGTTTATTCTTTTTAATTCGTTTATCTCGAATGTAACTCGAGTTTTCTTATGTAAGTACAGTAGTATAGGTTGTTTTAATGTAATGTACTTCAAGGAGGCATGATCCAAGAGGAGAAGTAGCAATCAAGACAAGAAGAATAAAGACTTGTAATTGTAATTGTATTTATATTATTCACCATATATTGACCTTGATCCTTTCATTAGCTTGAAAGGATCACATAGGATAAAGACCATAACCAAGCACATTTACATACCGCACTTTACATATTGATGTATGAATGTATGTATAGAATAGCTAATGATACATGCTTTAATTAGATTAATCATGCATGAATGTATGTATTAGATACGTCACCCATGCCATGCCTGCTAAACAAGATAAAATCTGTAACGACTCAAGATTTTAAAATTTACAAACGATTATGAGATTCTCGTGCTTATGTAACACGGAATGAAATACGAATCTTTTTTATTTTCGACATGGGGTGATTTTGTCAACAACGGGTTCATTAAACTTGTAAGGCTGTGGGTTTTATGCGAGACCGATGTGACTCCTCCACTACCTAGAAATCAAATCATTGACGAGTATTGATTTGAAGTATTTTATTCAAGAAAAAATTGGGAATCTCTTTATGATGGGATCATGATCGTTATATTACTAACAAAACCCTGATGTTTTATATTAAGTTGTTTAGATGCCTTCCAATATGTCCAACGCGTTAACCCCTAGATCGATAATGAGTGGGTTCGCCAGAGTGAAGTACTCCCATCTATCGTGGGACGGCATGTTGAAGTATATGATACTTTTTAGACCATTGGGTTTGACTTAACTAAGTTACTACAATAGGATTATGAACTTAGAGGCACGGAGTTTAGTGAGATTTATTCGATAAATATGAATAAATGTTATTCCACTAAACTATCCAAGAATTATATAGTTGATATAATTGACTAATGGTGTCTACCTTATTGGATCATGTTTTAGGAGTAAAGCCAAAGTTGAACTAAAACGTTGTGAAATTTTGATCTTGGCTCACTAGAAAGTATATAAAAGATATTCTTTCCGAATTAATAGTCAGGGCTATTAATTTGATAAAAATAGTGGGAGATATATATTTTGATTATATATAAATAATCACTTGAACATAATTTAATAATCACTGTAGACTAATTTATCTTATGCACTTAAACATTATAGATATCAAAATGGCAAATAATTCAAACAACTTCTATGTGCGATCAGTCCTTAAGAATGACAAGCTGACAGGAACAAACTTCCTTAACTGGAAGAGGAACTTGAGGATTGTCCTCAAATAAGATCACAATCTCTATATAATTGATATCCCTCGCCCTACACCTCTCCCTGAAGGAGCATCCCGTGCTCAATATAATGTTTATCAAAAATATATCGATGATGACACAGATGTTCAATGTCTCATGTTAGCGACCATGAGTGCTGAACTTCAGAAACAACATAAGAATATGGATTTTTATGATATGATTGAGCACCTTAAAAGTATGTTTGAAGGACAGGCTCGTCAGGAGAGGTTTGATACTTTCAAATCGTTGCATGCATGTAAGCAGGGAGAACGTGATCCGGTTAGACCGCATGTTCTAAGAATGATATGGTATATGGAGTACCTTGCCAAGTTGGGGGCCCTAATTGCTATGGAGCACCAGATTGTTCTTATTTTGCAATCTTTAAACATCAACTATTCTCAATTTATGATGAATTACAATAAGAATGAGATAGATAAGAACCCCACCGAATTGTTGGCTATGTTAAAAACTGCAGAGACCAACTTTCAAAAGGCATCCCCTGCTCTCATGTTGATGTGAATAAGGGGAAGGCCAAAGGAAAGGGTAAATGGAAAGGCAAGAGGAAGATGGGATCTAAATCTAATGTTATTCCAAAACCTGTTCCGACCAAGGCTTTGAAGCCTAAAGGTGGTGTTCCAAAGGTTGGTGATTTTCACTATTGCATGAAACCAGGTCATTGGAGGAGGAACTGTCATGCTTATTTGGAGGATCTGAAGAAGAAGAAGGCTGATATTGCTGCTTCTGATTTAGGTATTTATGTTATAGAAGTCAACTTGTCTACTTCTACATCTTGGGTACTAGATACTAGATGTGGTTCTCACATTTGTATAAATGTGCAGGAACTGCAGGGAAGTAGGACATTGACGAAGGGAGAAGTTGACCTACGAGTTGGAAATGGAGAAAAGATTGCTTCTTTAGATGTAGGGACTTATCATTTATCGTTGCCCACTGGGCTTGTTTTAGAACTAGATAACTATTTTTACGTGCCTGTAATTTGCAGAAATATTATTTCGGTTTCTTATTTGGACAAGAAAGGTTTTTCGTTTTTGATTCAGAACAATAGTTGTTCCTTTTCATTAAATAATATTACCTATGGGGTTGCACGTTTGTTTAGTGGTTTATATGTTCATGATTTTAGATACTCATGTCTATAACATAAATAATGATAATAAACGTATTAAGATGAAAGACTCAAATCAAACATACCTTTGGCATTGTCGTTTAGGTCACATAAATGAGAAACGTATTTCCAAATTACATAAAGATGGTTACTTGGATAAGTTTGATTTTGAATCATACGAAGAATGCAAATCTTGTCTCATTGGAAAAATGGCTAAAGCTCCTTTTACCGGACAAGTTGAAAGGGCCACCGAACGATTAGGACTTATACATAGTGATGTATGTGGTCTAATGCGTACAATGACAAAAGGTAGCTTTTACTACTTTATTACAAGGCCGAAGTGGAAAAGCAAACAAGGAAAAGTATAAAAGTTCTATGATCAGATCATGGAGGAGAATACTTAAGCCTCAATTTTAAAGGTTTCTTAAAGGAGTGTGGTATCATATCACAACTTACTCCTCCTGGAATGCCTCAAAGAATGGAGTTTCTAAGAGGAGAAATCATACCTTGTTAGACATGGTGCGATCGATGATGAGTCTAGTAGATCTTC
This sequence comes from Apium graveolens, assembly GCF_009905375.1. NCBI lineage: Eukaryota > Viridiplantae > Streptophyta > Magnoliopsida > Apiales > Apiaceae > Apium > Apium graveolens. The sequence goes on from NC_133653.1 coordinate 192,543,116, forward strand.
CAATAAATTTCTGGTGTTATGCTCTAGAAATGGCTGCATATACACTAAACCGAGTTCCAACTAAATCGTTTCAAAAGACTACATATGAGACATGGACTAAGAAACATCACAGCATGTCTTTTATGAAAGTATGGGGATGCGAAGCATTTTTGAAATGCTTGGTATCTGACAAGCTAGGACCAAAATTAGATAAATGTTATTTTGTGGGATATCCTGAAGAAACTAAAGGGTATAGTTTCTATAATCCTACTGAGAACAAAGTGTTTGTTGCTTGAACCACTATATTTCTTGAAAGATAGTTACTTTCCAAGAAAATTAGTGGGAGGATTATAGATCTCGATGAAGATCAAGTTGTACAAAATAACATTAAACCAGAGTTAAAAAGTGGGCAGGAAGTACATCAAGATGTTCCCGCTCGGGAAACACATGTTGTTCATAGATCTAGTAGGGCTCGTCATGAGCCGGAGAGATATAATAGATTTCTCTTGACTCAAGATGATGATGTAATGCTCATAGATAATGATGAGCCTCTTACCTACCAAAAAGCTATGAACAGTCTAGACTCCGAGAGATGGCCAGAGGCCATGAAATCCGAAATGGAATCCATGTATCAAAATAAAGTATGGACTTTAGTTGATCCATCTGAAGGGGTAAAACCTATAGGGTGCAAATGGGTTTTCAAGAAGAAAATTGACATGGATGGTAAAGTACAGATCTATAAAGCGTGACTAGTGGCAAAAGGTTTCAAACAAATTTATGGTATATACTATAATGAGACCTTTTCACCAGTTGTTATGGTCAAGTCCATCAGGATTTTGCTAGTAATAGATGCTTACTACTACTATAAGATTTGGCAAATGGATGTCAAAACCGCTTTCTTAAATGGGAGCCTTGAAGAGGATATATACATGATACAACCTGAGGGTTTTGTTGATCCCAAGTTTGCTAAGATAGTTTGTAAGCTGCTACGATCTATTTATGGATTGAAGCAAGCCTCCAGAAGATGGGATCATCATTTTGATGAAACAGTAAAAGAATTTGGCTTTATTCAAAATAATGATGAACCATGTGTTTACAAGAAGGTTAGTGGCGGCCATGTGACATTCCTAGTACTATATGTAGATGACATATTACTAATAGGGAATGAATACCTTCTCTACAGGCTGTTAAGACTTGGTTGGGAAATAGTTTCTCGATGAAAGACTTATGCGATGCCACCTATATATTAGGGAACAAGATCTATAGAGATAGATCAAGGAAACTAATCGGCCTAAGTCAGAGTACATACATTGATAAAGTATTGTATCATTTTGGGATGCAAGAGGCAAAAAGAGGATATGTCCCAATGTCTCATGAGATATTGATCTCAAAAGACAACTGCCCTAAATCATTAGATGATAAGGGCCGTATAAGCAAAGTTCCATATGCTTCAACAATTGGATCTATAATGTATGCGATGATATATACTCGTCCTGATATTTCATATGCCTTGAGCATGACGAGCAGATACCAGTCTTATACAGGTGAGGGTCACTGGACAGCTGTCAAGAATATTCTTACGTACTTGAAGAGGACTAAATATTCATTCTTGGTATATAGAGGAGATGAGAAGCTGGTTGTAAAGGGTTACACTGACGCCAGCTTCCAGACAGACAGAGACGATTCAGTATCTCAGTCAGGGTTTGTGTATTGCCTTAATGGAGGTGCTGTAAGCTGGAAGAGTTCAAAGCAAGAGACAATAGCTGATTTTATAATGGAAGCTGAGTATATTGCTTCTAGTGAAGCAGCCAAAGAGGCTGTTTGGATACGGAAATTCATAACGGGACTTGGTGTGTTTCCATCGATCACAGATCCAGTTGATCTTTACTGTGATAATAATGGAGCTATTGCGCAGGCTAAAGAACCAAGGTCCCATTCTCGGGAAAAACATATACTTAGGAGATATCACCTTCTTCGAGAGATTAATGAAAGAGGAGATATACATATATGTGAAGTGCATATTGATGATAATGTTGCAGACCCACTGACTAAGGCTTTGTCGCAGCAAAAGCACGAAGGTCATCCTAGTTCCATGGGTATTAGATACATGGGTGATTGGCTGTAGTGCAAGTAGGAGATTGTTAGTGTTTGTGCCCTAGAGACAACACTATTATGTTTATATTATGAAACATTTGGATTATTAATTATGATTCTATGGATTATTCTTTAGTAATTTATTATATCTTTATTTTCTGTGACAAAATGTTAGATTAATAAATGTCCTTGAAATATGATATGTAAATCTATATCTCTAAGTACGTGACTTAGAAATGAGATTATGAGAATAGTATTGATATTCCTAAAGGTCCCTAGTCAAGTATTATTATTAAGGGATGATAATAAATACATTGAGACTAGTGTGTTTGTTGACTGATGATCACATATCATTGATCATAGATATGTTGATACTAAAGTCAAAACACAAGCACATGTATTAAATACATGGTGCTGGATTGACCCGTTGTGAGATACTACATGTTTAAAGTGTCATAAGTCAATCTCACAGTGATACTGATGTATTGGTCCTTTGACCTGAAATCAATATATTTTATTAGGTAATGAATCACACACATAGAGGGGGGATGAATGTGTTTTTCTGATTTTAGGCTTTTCTTGAAAGTTAATGGTTGAAAAAAGTAAATTAAATCTTGTATAGAAAAGTGTTCATACAGAATCTAAACTTGCGGAGAATAAAGAACACAAATCTTCAAAACTCACATAATTTTTATATTAAAAATTAAGACTGTTTTGCTACAAAAATTTCTAAGCTCTTTGATGTTAAAGAGCTCAGCTTCTTCTTGAGAGTAATACAAGAGATTTGATCTAAATTGTTACATCTAACTACAGGACCAGTGTTAACTTTATAACTCAGTTAACTGCTGGTTTACACAGTGAATAATAAGCACACTATTAGCTTTTCTAAACCGTCACTTGTCATTTCTATTTATAGAAAAGCAAATCTTCCATTTCTGGCTTAGCATATCTTTGGCATCCCGTGTTTACTTTAATCTTCTTCTGTCAGTTAATCTTTTCCATTGATCTTGCACACTCTTCAAGCTTCTTTTTGTAGACTTGTCAATCCAGCTGTTGGATTGTTTTTTTGATTGTTTATCTTGGATATTAAAATGATCTGCAATTCTGTACTTTGAGACTATACTTCGAGATCTCCAGTTTGAATTAATAGAACACTTGACATCTCGATAAGTACATAGGCTTATCGAGATCTCTAGCATTCCATATTAAGTTTGACTTGTAGAGGTCTTCAGCTTTTCGAGATCTCTAGTCTTCACATCTTCACTATGACTTATTGATAACTCTGAGTTCTCTAGTGAAGGAATGACTTGTCGATATCTCCAATCTTCAGTTCTTTAAAATTGGATTGTCAATACCTTCTTGAGTTCTCGAGTAGCTTTCCTGACTTCTCCACTCCTGGTGGATATTGCTCATCCGTCGAGTAGATATATAGTTCATCCATCGAGTAGATATTGCTCATCTGTTGAGTAGATATTGCTCATCCATCGAGTAGATATTGCTTATCCGCTGGGTAGATATTGCCCATCCATCGAGTAGATATTGCTTATCCGTCGGGTACTTTTTGGAGTTCTCAAATGACTTCTCTATAACATTAAATATGTGACTTGTAGAGATCTTGACTTAGAATATTTTTCTCCAAACAGATTTATTCAACTCCAAGCTTCTTCAAAATTCTTCTGAGGCATGATCTTCTTGATCTTCTTCCAGATAGAATTCTTAGGCTTGATATTCTTTTAGGAAAAAGACTCCAGTCTGCTCCTTTGCATTTTTACAGACTTTAAGTGTTACAAGTACAAAATACAAATTAAGATAACAATACAACTTATTTAGGGTTGACCCTAAGCTTAATATATTACTGAAAATAACTGTTCATTAATATTCTACTCAGATCAGATATCCATTTGATTTGCTTCATACTATGATCAGAGATGCTAATGACATTGTTAGCTCCAGTAGTCTTTGATATCATCTATTATAAATTACAATCTCCCCAACTTATTCATTATGGAATTATGCACAAGTTATAATTGATGATGTCAAAACTTTAACTAAATGCATAAACCAATCTTCCCCATCTTATCTTCTTTTGTTGAGTTACATTTAGATTTATTCTGCTCTCCCCCTGTGAAAAATATAATATTTTATTATATGGCAACATCCATCAGCTGTTTTGGTAGGCATTTAGATATATTTTCCCCCTTTTTGACATTATCTCCAGTTAGAAAGATCCATCTAGATGCACATTTTTCAAGCTACTGTCATTGTCCATTTAGAACACTGTCTGCAGCTTCAAACTCCAGTGAGATTTGTGGAGATGAGTTTATCAAATAGAATATAGGTTCCACTTATTTCTGCAGAAAGAGTTTGTCAAAAAAAATCCTAAGCTCTCTGTTCTTTTGAATAAGTAGTCGGATTGTGAATTGAGGAAACAGCGCCCAGTAGTGCCAGCTGTAATGAACCTAAATGGTTCTCAGTACTTCTCACTGCATTAGTCTCATGACTTTTGAGAGTCAAAGTTCCCTCACAAGGATTGCTAAATCCACTCTCATCTACCTCTCCTTTTTCCAGGAAGGATTCTGCCTCTCTTATTCTCTGTTTTTCTCTCAATCTTTTCTCTTAGTCTCACATGAAAGGCTCAATTGTGTTTGTCTTACAGAAATAAGAGGGGGCTGAGAAGAGTCGTCTGTGATCAATTGATTAGGAGTAATCCATATAGGTTTAATCATACTCATTTTATCAGAAAAGAGAATATTAACTTGAATTTGTGAGGTGAATGAATAATTTAGAACACCTGTGACTAGGGTCACAGTTTGACTCACAGATTGCTCTGTGGTTTTGATAGTGTGTTGTTCCTCACTTGTAGTGGGAACCTCCAACTGAATTGGAGGGGATTTAACTAGGTTACTATCATGTACACCAGCCTCAAACCCTTGTATGCCTTGCAACATACTGACACATAAATGTGCTATACTTACCCTTCTCATGACATTGTCATTGGCAATTGTACTTCTAGCTTTGACTGCTAAGGCAGCTTGTGCTAGAGTTATGAGGGGAGTTGTTCCTTTTTGATGAACCTCCAATTGAATTGGAGAGGATTTAGATAGCTCCCCCTCAAGAGTACTACCCTCAAACCTTTCAGTCTGTGAAGACTGTTTTGCACATAAAGGTGCATTAGGAATACTCATGGAATAGTCAGTAGACTGATAAATTTTCCATGTTTGGTGGTTTCTCTTCTCAATCAACAAAACACTCTGAAGAACATTATGAAATTGTTGTCCTTTTGTAAAAACAGGTTTCTTTTGAGAGTCACCTGAGTGGAATTGTGTTTGAGTTTGTTGTGTTGTTGTATATGAGAGAACTATAGTTTGGTTTATAGATGTTTTACCTGCATGTTAACACAAATACATGTTCATTAAAAATTTGAATTTCCTGTTGTTGTCTGAGTGGATTGTGATGTAGTCTCTTCATTCATCATTTGTTGTGCATTAACTTCAACTTCTCCATCATAATCACTATCAATGTTGAGGTTTTCAAATGCAAGGGCTTCAGCTTCATTATCATCAAGGCATTCCAAGCCTGGACACTTGTCATCATCAAAGGTCACATCTGTGCTTTCCAAGATCTTCTTTTGATCAATCACATAAACTTTGTAGGATGTTCCTTCCAGTGAATATCCCAGAAAATTGCTTGAAAGACCTTTGAGTCAAATTTTCCCATATATTCAGAGTTGTCTTTCAAAATGTAACACTTGCTTCCAAACACATGAAGATGCTTTACAATAGGCTTTCTCTTGGACAAGATTGAGTAGGGTGACTTGCCATATGCCTTGTTAATGAGATATCTGTTCTGAGTATAGCATGCAGTGTTGACAATCTCTTCCCAGAAACTTGTTGGCAATTTGGCATCTTGCAGCATTATTCTAGTAGCTTCAACCAATGTTCTATTCTTTCTCTCAACTACTCCATTTTGTTGAGGTATCCTGGCAGCTGAGAACTCTTGAACAATGCCTTTACCTTTGCAGGATTCACTTAATGTAGCATTTCTGAATTTTGTTCCATTGTCACTTCTCAGTCTTTTCACATAATTGTAATCTTCATCCTGTTTTTCTATCTTCTTGATGTGCTCAACTATGATATGTGGAGTTTCATCTTTAGAGTACATGAACTCTACCCAAGTGTATCTTGAGAAATCATCCACCATCACAAGTTCATATATGTTCCTTGAAATTGATAAGACATTTACTGGCCCAAACAAGTCCATGTGAATAAGCTGCAAGGGTGCACTAATGGAATTCACAGTTTTTGACTTGTGACTAGATCTTTTCATCTTTCCTTTCTGACAAGCTTCACAGACTTCAACTTGAGCAAACTTCAGCTTGGGCATGTCTCTCACTAACTCCTTTTTGACTAAGTTGTTAATTGCCTTGAAATTCAAGTGAGACAGCTTCTTATGCCATAGCTTGCTTTGTTCTTCTGATGCCTTGGTATAGAAGCAGCAAATACCATTCTTATTTGTTGAGTCCAACTCTGCAATAAACAAGCTTCCTTTCTTTGCTCCTTTTAGAGCAATTTCACCAGTTTTCTTGCTGATAAAGGTGCATTCTTCTTTGTTGAATAAAAATTCAAAGCCTTTGTCTACAAATTGGCTAACACTGAGAAGATTCACCTCAAGACCAGCTACTAGTGCTACATCATCAATGACAACATTTTCAGAAATAATCTTGCCATATCCCATTGTGAATCCTTTGCTGTTGTCTCCAAAGGTCACCAATGGGCCAGCTTTCTTCTCAAACTGTGATAGCAGGGCCTTATCACTTGTCATATGTCTGGAACATCCACTGTCAATGATCTATATGACTTTCTTCACTTTGCCCTACACACAATGAGATTCAGGTGTGTTTAGTGACCCAAACAGTGTTGGGTACTTTCTTCTTGTTAAATGATTTAGCAGAAGTAGAGAGATTTGTTTTAGATAAAATAGAATTCAGTGATTGTTATGCACTATCCCTTTCTGATGTAGACTCAATTTTTTGATTCTTTAAGATCTACTCTCAGTTTGTGGCAACTCTTCATAACTTTCAAGTTGCAAGGGATGCAGTCAAACTTATCACAGAATGAGTAGGGATCATTTAAATCTACTTCATTGTATTTTCAAGCTCCTTCTGTTGGCTTACTAACACCTTTTTTACAAAGATGATTTAGATGATTTGTAGAACCATATTTTCCACACTTCTTGCCTGGAACATCTGCAACATAGGCCAGATTACTACTTTTATTTATCCCCATTCTTCCACTTCTATTTTTCTTCTTCTTTCTTGCATCTTCAATCTTGGTTTCTTTGACAGGAGTCTTGATACTTTGATTGTCCATAAGATTTTCTTTAGCCTTGGAAGATTAAATTAAATTTGCATTCTTCTTTTCATTATCCTCATCTGTAATTTCTTGCTTGATAATCAATTCTTCTTCACTGAAGTTTACCTCACAAGTCTTAAACACAGGCGACCCAACATTTTTCAGCATTACTGTATTCACTCTTTGTTGCTTTTCTTCTGTCACCAGTGTTTTTCTTTTTGCTGTTTAAGTTATCATAATCAAGACCAATGGCAATATTTGCGCATGGTTTATTTTTCTCATGGTACTGATCAACCGATTCAGATGCATTCTTGAAGGACTTCAACTTTACTTCACTTTTCTCCAGTTTTTCTCTTAGCATAGCCTCAATCTCATTTGCACACCTGAGCTTGTTTTTCAGATAGCCATTTTCTTGTTTTAAGGCTTCAAGCTCCACTGTCAACAATTCAGCTTCTTGTTTTTCACTTTCAAGCTTCTCTTTTAACTTTGTTAATTTGCTAACTTCTTCATTAGCAGCAACCATGCTTGTATGAATGTGAAACATTTTTATGCTCATCTTTTCAACAGTTTCCTTATATTGATTCACATTTAAATCAGTGGAGGTAAGAGTTGGTACCTGTGATTTAGATGAGGATGACTCTCCTTGCTCCAAGGCCATGAGTGCATAGTTTCCTAGTTCTTCATCTTCATCATTTTAAGAGTCATCCCAACTTTTACCTTCTACAATATAAGCTTTGCTTTCCTGTTTCTTCAGAAGAGCTTCATACTTTGCTTCAAGTTCAAGATACGCTTTATCTTTCTTTGCCTTCTTGGGTTTCCTGCATTCGGTAGCAAAGTGGCCTAGTTCATCACAATTGAAGCACCTTATATTAGATCTGTCAACAGATCCAGTTTTGTAACCACTCTTGCTATCAAAATTGTACTTCCCCTTCTCTTTCCAGCTGCTATCTTTGTTAAAGGATTGTCCTTTACTTTCGAAGTATCTTGGCTTCCTTACTCTAATGTTAGAGAATTTTCTAGCCAGATAGGCCATTGACTGATCTAGCTCATCCAGTTCTTCAAGAGTATAGAACTCATCCTTTTCCAACTCTAGTATGACTTGCTCCTGTGAATCAATGGTTCTCTGCACACTTGTTGAGGCAACTGGAATATAAGATCTTGGTTCATCATTAGATGTTTGACCTTCATTTACTATTAAAGCACTTGAACCATCTACAACATGTCCTTGGCCATATCTCAATGATTTCCTTTGAATCATCTCTAGTTCATAGGTTTTGAGAATTCCATATAGAACTTCCAGAATTATTCTGCTCAAGTCTCTCCCTTCCCTGATGGATGATATTTTTTGTTCCAAATGGTTAGGGAGAGTAAGCAAGAACTTTAGATTCACCTCTTCAGCTTCATAGTATTTATCATGAAGCTGCAAGTCATTTATCAGCTTATTGAATCTTTCAAACACATCAGTAATGCTTTCCTCAGGCTTAGCCATGAAACACTCATATTGTGAAATCAGTATCGTTCTTTGATTAGATCAAACCTCCTCAGTTCCTTCACAGAGTATTTCAATCTTCTCCCATATTTGCTTGGCAGTGTCACAATTAACAATATTGTTGTACATCACATTGTCAAGTGATTCAATCAATATCAATTGCAAGCTGCTATCTAGGGAGACTTTCTCCTTTTCAGGGTCAGAGTACTCAGTTGGATCTTTAGGAGCATAATGAGCTTGTATACCCATGTCTCCATCTGTAGATTCCTCAACTCTTACCATAGGAATGAAGGGTCCATTCTTGAGGATCTGAATATAGAATGGATTGGACATCTTGATAAACAACATCATTTTCTTTTTCCAAAGAGTGTAGTTAGCTTTGTCAAAGGTAGGAATTTTGATGCTACTGATTTTCTGTGTATTCAATCTTTCAGGATCTTGAATCTATTTACTTTCAGATTTTGCTCTGATACCACTTGTTAGGTAATGAATCACACACATGGGGGTGAATGTGTTTTTCTGATTTTAGGCTTTTCTTGAAAGTTAATGGTTGAACAAAGTAAATTAAATCTTGTATAAAAAAGTGTTCATGCAGAATCTAAACTTGCAGAGAATAAAGAACACAAAACTTCAAAACTCACTTAATTTTTATATTAAAAATTAAGACTGTTTTGCTACAAAAATTTCTAAGCTCTTTGATGTCAAAGAGCTCAGCTTCTTCTTGAGAGTAATACAAGAGATTTGATCTAAATTGTTACATCTAACTAGAGGACCAGTGTTAACTTTATAACTCAGTTAACTGTTGGTTTACACAGTGGATAATAAGCATGCTATTAGCTTTTCTAACTGTCACTTGTCATTTCTATTTATAGAAAAGCAAATCTTCCATTTTTGGCTTAGCATATCTTTGGCATCCCGGGTTTACTTTAATCTTCCTCTGTCAGTTAATCTTTGCCATTGATCTTGCACACTCTTCAAGCTTCTTTTTGTAGACTTGTCAATCCAGCTATTGGATTGTTTGTTAATTGTTTATCTTGGATATTAAACTGATCTGTAATTCTTTACTTTGAGTGTACTTCGAGATCTCCAGTTTGAATTAATAGAACACTTGACATCTCGATAAGTACATAGGCTTATCGAGATCTCTAGCATTCCATATTGAGTTTGACTTGTAGAGGTCTTCAGCTTGTCGAGATCTCTAGTCTTCACATCTTCACATCTTCACTATGACTTATCGATAACTCTGAGTTCTCTAGTGAAGGAATAACTTGACGATATCTCCAATCTTCAGTTTTTTAAAATTGGCTTGTCGATATCTTCTTGAGTTCTCGAGTAGCTTTCCTGACTTCTCTACTCCCGGTGGATATTGCTCATCTGTCGAGTAGATATATTGCTCATCCGTCGAGTAGATATTGTTCATCCGTCGAGTAGATATTGCTCATCCATCCAGTAGATATTGCTTATCCGTCGGGTAGATATTGCTCATCCATCGAGTAGATATTTCTTATCGTTCGGAACCTTTCTGGAGTTCTTGAATGACTTCTCTATAACATTAAATCTGTGGCTTATAGAGATCTTGACTTAGAATATTTTTCTCCAAACAGATTTATTCAACTCCAAGCTTCTTCAAAATTCTTCTGAGGCATAATCTTCTTGATCTTCTTCCAGATGAATACTTAGGCTTGATACTGTTTTAGGAAAAAGACTCCAGTATGCTCCTTTACATTTTTACAGACTTTAAGTGTTACAAGTATAAAATACAGATTAAGATAACAATACAACTTACTTAGGGTTGACCCCAAGCTTAACAGATTACTGAAAATAACTGTTCATTAATCTTCTACTCAGATCAAATGTCCATTTGATTTGCTTCATACTATGATCAGAGATGCTAATGACATTGTTAGCTCCAGTAATCTTTGACATCATCTATTACATATTACATATTTCTATACGAGAATTAATATACTTTTATACTATTGAAAGTTATCCTTGACCGGGTAATAATAAAAGTAGACATTGATTATATTATGAATCGTATCAGAAATATGAATGATCTAGATGGGATTTAGCCCTCCTTTATTAAAGGAGTGATACTATTGCCTCTTAATTGAGTAAGACTATAAAATCCATGGTCGTGTTCAAATACTGATTTGTTTAATGGTTTACTCATTGATCAAGGAAAGAAGGATTAAACGTTAATAGAGGATGACACAATGCATGCCTCGAGTTTGATCTATAATATAAGGTTAAATGGATTATATTATATTGTATATTATTCACGAAAGGTTTAATTGAATCACCAATTATTATTATTACTTGGGGAGCAATGATGTATTACTAGATGCCACTCATTGTTTATAATTTTATTATTAGAAAATAAAATTATTGACAACATAATAATAATCTAAAGGGTCACACACAAAGAATGTTTAAAACGGAGTGTTATTTAAATTATGAATTTTAATATTTTATTATTAATTCTAATTTAATAATATAATTAATTAAGTGAAACTTGATTAATTGTATATATATAAGAATTCGAATTTAATAATAATTTAAACCCAAAATCAGAATGGGTCCTTTTAGAAGCCCATTAAGATTTGGGTTAGGCTCAAATCCCCTGTCCCTATATATACATTAAGATATATATTTTTAGGGTTTAGTTGACACATCACGTTTTTGAGAAAATCCTAGAAACTCTACATCTTAGAGAGGCTAGAGAGAGAGAGAGAGAGAGAGAAAAGAGGCAACCAAATCGGCTAATACCGGCTCCGGTGATCGTTGGACGATCGGGCGTTCGTGTGGATACCTTGAAGAGCAGATCTTTGAAAGGAGGGCTGATGTGTTGGTTCATCAAGATCTGTACATTCATCACATTCAGAAGGGAATCTTTATTAAGGTAAATATCTAATCTCCAAATTAATTGTCTTGTTTCACATGGATCCTGCGTTTGGGGTTTCATTTTTCATATTTATTTTTGATTTTCTGTTGCGTTTGTGTCATGAATCCCAACATATTTCAATATAGAAAATACCACAATAAATCTTCAGAAAAGCAACCAAGTAATTTATATATATGAATAGGTCCTTCAATTATGCTGGCAAGCAAATAATCTGATAACTCACCAAGGTTCGTGTTCATGTGTCTTGGTAAACTAATTCAAAGCATATGGGACCTTCAAGCACTGTTTGAGGATCATCCTCTTTCTTTAAAAAAGAAGAAAGTAGGAAATCATAATGTAACCTAAAATAGAAACATCCACACTCTTGTCTAAATTGGCATAAAATTACAGTTAATAATAGTGATAATATACAATAAAAGAGTGGTATCATAACATTTTTTTGGCTGATACAAGAAGCTTAACACCTTTCTTGGAAGTCTATATACCATTTTCTTTTATTGCATAGATTTAATAAACTTGAAACTATAGATACTTTACTGTTATATTACATAGATATACATACTTGTCATAATACATTATATGTTTAATAAAGACTAAATGCTCAAGAAATAAATCATTAGGTATGTAACACCTGTTACATTGATGAAACTGGAACTTCAAGACATCTTGCATATACAAACTACTGCACTACATTTGATCCTGGAATGTTTTTTGTATTTAATAATTCTATCTTCATTTTTATTTTGGTGATAGAAAGCATAAAGCACAATAAAGTGATAATTAGTGATAGAAAGAGTAAAGCACAATAAAGTGATTTTCTTTGTTTGAGTATTGCATACGTTTTGTGTAGTAAGAAAAAATTATGGAGACATACATTACAAAATGGTGGACAGGCTATTCCAGCATGAGGGCCTGCCGATGCTATGAAGTTTTTCACCTGTTTTAACAAAGTGCAAACAATAACATCTTTTACAAAGATCACATTATAGCAAGGAAAATATTTTAAAAAATGCCATATGTATAGTGTTTTAACAATTATTAGACAGAATTTGATTAAATATGTTGTTAGATCGAGGTGAAAATTACGTAAGTTGTAATTAGTCAGAGACATAAACATGAATTGTTAGTATACTTGAGTGTATACTAGTCAAATTTGAACAAGTACTATGCCTTTAGTTAAACTTAACTAGGGATTTATTTTTATACGAGAATCTGTATATATAGATAAGATGATACATATTCTTCTAGGTTAGAATCATATCTAGCCCATTCAAGTAATGTAGGTAGACAAGCTCATTTTTCATATATAAAAAGATAAAAAAAAATATACATTCGTAGATAGAAAGATAAGAGAATCCATAAACAACTAATTATGTAGTAGAATAGATAAAATCGGAAATGTAAACAATAAATCATAAAAGGAAGTAGAATAGCAAAAGAAGATTTATAAAAAAAGCAGAAACATGTGGAGCTCATTATAGAGAATTTGAATAACTAATTGAAAACAATAAAATTTATCACAAATAAGTACCATAGCTTCCAAATACCACAATCTCTCTCTGAACATTTCTTCTCTGACCGGAAACATCCATCGTTAATGACACAATTGGATAGAGAGGAAGATAGGTAGAGGGAGAGATGGCGGGGGGGGGGGGGGAGAAGCATATAGATACAGTTTAAATTGAACAAAGAAGAGAGGTTATACCTTAAAATCAAACACAAACGCTGCTTGAAATTGTACGGAAGCTTGAACCTAAATCTTTTGATCCCTAACGGAACCCAATTCCTCTATTTGAACCCTAATTGAATCAAAACTGCTTGAACCGAACCTCTCAATTTCTTTGCTCAAATATGTTTAAACCCTAATTAAATGAAGCTCGAATGAGAGAGGCACCGAGAGAGGGAGCACAAAACAGATAAGAACAGATGTATTCTAATTTTAACCCAATTTGAATTTCCCCATTCATTTTTTTCCTAAACCAAAATTTTATTTGCCACCCTATCAAAATTAAGCGGCCCAGCTTCGTTTTATAATATTATAATAGATTTTAAAGTGCCTACATCATGTATTTATCTTTATAACAATCAACGCAATATTTTAATTAATTTATAAAAATTTAAAGCTATTACTAGTTGTAATATATTTTCTATAAATAAATGTTTTTACTCATTTTTAATCAAAATTTATTAAACTAAATATTAAAATTTATTCTTTTAATTTTAAATTTAAATAAACTATTTAAATGGTTATAAAATATAAATAAAACAATTATTTGATATAATTTTAGATTCTAAGATAAATTAATAAACTATTTTATCAAAATCAATTATTTTTAAAGATAAATTTAATTTTGGTTAAAATTTAAATTCGCTTTATTCATAGTCAATAACAACATAGTCTGTTGTGTTACTTTGTTTAACACCTTAGTGAGCTACGGTAACATAGTCTTATACCTCAAGTAACCCCTAGTGCAAGTGTTGTGATAGAATGAAAATTTCATACATATAGTAACATATTCTAAGATAACACCCCTGTTGAAATATAACAATAGGCCATCTATGGTATAATGAAAGTAGCAACTAGCAAAAAATTATATATGAAGCAAAATAGCAGGATTAGTACTACCACTGAAATTGGGCACTATTTAATTTTAGTTTAAATTTTTTATTGTAAACTTATATTGCAACTTTACATTTAAATTTTTAAAGTTTAAATTTTATGGTGACTATAAACTAATTTGTGGTTAACTCAAATTTGTAGAATTAATTTTTTGCCATTTTAGTATTATTTATTAAATTTTAATTTTTAAATAAAATATTCTCATTTAATTTAAAAATGGGACCCACCCAGGTGGTGCCCATATGTGGGACCCACCAATATAAGCATCCATTAAAAGAAATTCTAATATCTTTGGCAACATAGTAAATGTGTTACTATAGGGTTCGTAAGATGTTACTACTGAGATATATAGTAAAAAAATATGCTATGTTGCAATAGAGTGGTTGGTATGTTAATATAGATATATATACTAACTAGCTACGAGTCAACATAACTTTGATGTTGCTTTAGCCCTTTTCAGGCCTTTAGCAACATTTTTTTGGCTCTATAGCAACACAATTGGGGGGGGGGTTGCTGAAAGCAATATATGGCATAGTGAAGCCATGGATTTGTTGTTCAGCTTCTCAAGTTCTTTAATGATGTAGAACTCATCTTTACCATTATTGTTTGGAATATGTTGTGAACTTGATGATAAGTTGAACAATATACCTTAGTAGATTTAACTTACTATTTTGTAGCTCTCGCAGGACGTTCTACAATAGTCCCGACGGATGAACTTTATAGTCCCGATAGATGACAATTGAACATCCATCGAGAGTGTAGCTTATGTAATAATAAGTCTTGTAGCACATGCCTGTAAATAACAATGTATTAGTAAATGTTGTAGGATTCTTTAAGTCATGTTGACTACTAGATTGATATTCAGAATAGGTTGGTTAATTGTAAATATAAGATGTCTTGTAATTCTGTATAAGTGAAATAGAGTCAAGTGACAGAAAGGCTCCCGGTGGATGATCTACAAAGGCTCCCGACAGATAATCAACATGGCTCCCGACGGATGACCAACATAGTCCCGACGGATGATCATAATTCAAAAGAGCAGTTGACAGTGACAACACAGTCACATGTGTCGGGTGTTTGCAAATGGAACGTGGCAGCCTAATTACAGGATTTAGAGAACAAAGAATATTACCATTTCCATGCAATTATGAAGATATTCAAAGATGCTGGATAGAGTAATGAAGTAGCTTATACTAGAAACAATTCTTGTTTTACTTGTTTGTCTTTTTATCATGTAACTTGGTAGTATATAAACCAAGTGTAGCAAGTAGAACAAATAACCAAACAAGCATTATTTTCAGAGAGATAAATAAAGCTGTAGATGTTAAGCTTTTCTCTGTATTTCTGTAAGTTCACTTGTAAGCAGCTGTGCGCTATTCAAGCATCACAGAGTTCTCATCTTTATATATATATCTGGTGGATAAGTTTAAATCCACCAAAAAGTTTTAAAGCCTTGTGTTCTATTGCTTTGTGTTTTGATTTCTATTTTACTTTTATTCCGCACTTCTTGCAAAATCAAACACGGTTATATATTAAGTAAGAACATTCTTAAAATCAGAAAAAGAAGCCAGAATTACATTAAACCCCCCTTTTTGTAATTCTTGTTGCATTGATTGGGAATAACAATTATTCTCTTCACAGCCTTTGTCATTTTCAGAATCAGTCTTTTTCTTGTTGATCTCTTTAATCTTTGTCTTTTTTGAATGTTGTATTTTCCTCTTTATAGGATTCCCTACCAACAATGCACAAGTAGTGTTGTCCAGAATACCTTGCTTGGCTTGTAAAGATCTCTTTTGAAACAACTCATATTCATAGGTTTTCAAATCCCATACAATACATCATAGCTTATTTTGGATAAATCTCTTTTTCTCAGTGAAGAGATTTTGTTCTCTAAATGATCTGGAAGATTTAACAAAAACTTCATGTTCAAATTCTTTGTTTCATAGATTTTTCCATGGAGCTTCAGACCATTTATTAACCTGTTGAATATCTCAAACACTTCAGTGATGCCTTTGTTAGGCTTTGCCATGAACGCTTCATACCGAGAGATAATAATCTGCTTCATGCCCCCTCTCACTTCTTCAACACCTTCACATAGAACTTCTATGTGATCCCACATAAGCTTAGCACTTCCAAGATGAGAAATATTTCCAAATATATCTAGATTTATAAAAATACAGATGATAAGCTAAAGATATCCATCCAAAGCCACTTTCCCCTTTTTAGACTAAATGTATTGTGATGGATCTTTTGGAACAAACCTTCCTGGAATGACTGTTGTTCCTTGAGTGGATTCATGAATCTCGATCTGAAGGACGAATGGACAAACCTCAGTATGTCCAGATATAGAGGATTAGAAGCCTTGATGAATAACATCATCTTCTTTTTCCATAGAGCATAGTGCTCTCTATCAAATTTTGGGATCTTGATACTCCTCAATTTTTGAGAACTCATTGTTTATTTAGATCTTTAACTTTATGTGCGTCTACATCCTGCAATGACAACTCTTATTAAAAAACAAGGATCTCAAAATTAGATAGGGGCAGGGGTGGGGGATGAATGACTAGTTCAAAAATTTTTGAACTATTTTTGAAACTAAAACTCAATTTGAATATTTTCAAAGTGCAACAAAATAAAGCATGTAATATAACGAAATATTTGGGACAATTTACCTAATATAGAATAAAGGAATTGTTCTACAGTATCCAAGAAAAATAATGGTGTTTCTCTTGGCTTCTTATCAAGAACAAATTCTTGAGTTTTGGCTTACAGGGAGAGAAAAGATATTTAGAAGAATGAATATGTTCTTTGTTCGCACTAGTTAAAGATGGGATGTGGACCATATAAATAAAACAATGTACTACAAAATGTACACACCCATTTATAGTAAATTATCCTATTTTGCAAGGCGACACATTACATTTTTTAGGACCATTTTGTTCTTTCATACGCTCCTTATCTTTTGATGTGTGTTTCTTCTTTTCTTTCTCTCCAAGTTTAGTTTCAAGCTTGACACATGTCCATGGACCACCTTCATGCATAATATGCTGTTTAATTCTGTTTCTTCAATTATGGTAATCTGTACCTTCATTTGTCTTGTTGTGAAATGGTTGAGTAAAGATATCATGAACTCTGTTTTTACTGACTTCGCGATATATTTCACTTTGTACTTCTCCATTTACAATAGCTCTGGACTTCTCGATCTAACATCTTTCTTGACTTAACGGTATAGCACATAGTAAGACTTCACTATCTAGTACAGAATTGGACTTCACGATCTAGTACATGATTGGACTTCATGATCTAGAACAAATTTGGACTCCTCGGCATTGATCAAATTTGAACTTCACGATATTGCCGTAAACTGTACTATATTACTTAGCTTTGATGGAATTCACGACATAGCTCTTTTAGACTTCACGATATTGGACTTGGAAAAATTGCTGCAACTTATTGACTTCAAAAGTTGTTGTGCAAGACATGTATGTATAATAACAAGACTAAGTCACATCGACAACAAAAGATTAAGTTACTTGATAATCAATTTTATATTTTGTATTTTATTTATTGAGTCTATAAAAATAGTTAGAATATTAGACTGGAGAATGTGAATAGATTCAAGATAAGGAATAAACTCTGTAAGAAGATCAAGCCATGATCATGCCTCAGAAAAAAGTGTAGAATCTTGGAGTTACAAAAATTTGTTCTATGAAAAATGTTCTAAGTTAAGATATCGACAAATCACAGATCAAGTTATATCGAGAAGTCATTCGAGAAGTCTAGAATGACTTATCGAGAAGTCCAAAATGACTTATCGAGAAGTCCAAAAATGGCTTACAGAGAAGTCTCGGAGATATCGACAAGTCAAATGAAGATGTAGAGAACTGGAGATATCGACAAGTCATTTTTGCATGTAGACAACTCAGAGATATCGACAAGTCAAATAAAGATGTGAAGAATTGGAGATATCGACAAGTCAATATCTCACACAAAGATCTCAAAGACATCGATAAGTCAAAATGTGTAGATAGAGATCTCAGAGATATCGACAAGTCATTTCTACATGTAGAGATCTTAGACATATCGACAAGTCATTTCATATGCAAGGATTTAGAGGCCTCGACAAGTCAAGTATACCTATAGAGAACTCAGAGAACTCGATAAGTCATTATACTTATCAAGATGCACTTCTATATACAACAAACTGGAGATCTCGACATACTTCTCAAATACAGAATACATAAAAGTTCAAGATTCAAGATTATCAGTCAACAAATAATCTATTCAGTAGATTGAAAAGTCTACAAAGTAGCTAGAAGAATACAAGATTAAGGGCCAAGATTAACTGGACAATGGATGGTCATAGACCTGCAAGATTCTGCACATATTTGCTAAGCTAGAAATAGAAATAGAAAAAGGTTGCTTTAGAAAGTAGTTTAGTATATTTTAGTGCAAGTCTTGTAAACCCATGTTGCTAGTCTATAAAACATGCATTGGTCCTTAGTTCACAAGTAATGAACAGATCTAGATTTTCTTGTATTCTTTCAAGATAGAAGCCGAGTTCTTATTTTCTTAAGAACACATAATTTGTAGCAAGACCAAATTAATTAATACAAAGTAAGTGAGTTTTGAAAATACTGTGCTTGTTGATTATTTCTGTAAACACAATATCTCTGCAAAATCCAAACAAGTTTAAAAATGCTAAAAATCCAAGAAACACATTCACCCCCTATGTGTTGCATTCAATATCAAGTGGTATCATAGCAAAATCTGAAAGTAAAGACATAAAGATCTTGGAAGAATGAGTGCACAAAAGATAAGTAATATCAAGATACCAGCCTTTGATAAAATCAACTATACACTTTGGAAGAAAAAGATGATATTGTTCATAAGGATGGCCAACCCTATGTCCAGATTCTTAAGAATGCCCCTTTTATTCCCATGGGAAGGGTTGATGAATCTACTGATGGAGACATTGTCATTCCATCTCACTTTGCCCCTAAAGACCCCTCAAAATACACAGAGCCTGAAAAGGAAAAGGTTTATATGTACAATGGCTTGCAACTAATACTGATAGAGTCACTTGACAATGTTATGTACAACATTATTGTCAACTGTGACACATCCAAACATATTTGGGAAAAGATTGAAATTATGTGTAAGGGTACAAAGGAAGTAAGATCTAATCAAATGAGAATACCGGTGTCTCGGTATGAGGGTTTCATGGCCAAGCCTAAAGAAGGAATTACTGAAATTTTTGAGAGATTCAACAAATTGATAAATGACTTGCAACTTCAAGATAAATATTATGAAGTTGAGGAGGTTAACCTAAAGTTTTTTCTAGCCCATCCTGAACACCTTGAAAAGAAAATATCAGCCATTAGAGAAGGAAGAGACTTGAGCAGAATGACACTGGAAGTTCTGTATGGGATCTTGAAAATAAACGAGCTTCAAATGTTAGAAATAAGTCATTGAAGGCAAACCAAGGACATTTGTTTGATAGATCCAGTGCCTTAAGGGTCAATGACAGTGAAGCAAGAGAAGATGAACAAGATGCTCAAATTCCAGTCATTTATGTTGTGGAGCAAAAGAACAAGGGACCTCATAAACAAGTTGTTTTAGAGCTAGAAGAAGATGAATACAACACATTTGATGAGCTAGATGAGATGGATCAATAAATGACTTACCTGGCTAGAAAATTCTCTAACATCAAGGTTAAATTCCAAGGTTTTTTAAGAACAAGGGACAATCCTCAAATAGCAACAACTGGAAACCAAAAACTCAGTTTAACTTAGCTAGTAAAGGTGGCTACAAAACTGGATCAGTTGACAGATTAAAAATAAGGTGCTTTAACTGTGATGAGTTGGGCCACTTTGCAACTGAGTGCATGAAGTCAAAGAAAGTAAAGAAGGATAAAGCCTATCTGGAATTAGAAGTAAATTAGGAAGCTCTCTTGAAGGAACAACAGGGAAAGGCTTACATAGCTGAAGGCAAGAGTTGGAATGACACTGATGAAGATGATGAGAATGAAGAATTTGGAAATTATGCACTTATGGCTCTTGAGCAATGAGAATCATCCTCATCAAAATCAGAGGTACCAACTCTAACAACCATTGATTTAAATACAAGCCGATATAAAATAACTATTGAAAAAATGAGTGTAGAGATGTTTCATATCCACACAAGCATGGTGGCAGCTATTGAGGAAGTTTGTATACTGTCAAAGATAAATGAGAAGCTGGAGATTTAAAAGCAAGAATTGGAGCTGCATCTTGTTGAGCTTGAAACAGTCAAGCAATAAAATGAATATCTAAAAAACAAGCTCAAGTGTGCAAGTGAAATTGAAGTTGTATTGAGGGAAAAGTTGGAAAAGAATGAGGTGAAATTGAAGTCTTTCAGAAATGCATCTCAGTTGGTTGGACAATATCAAGAGAAGAACAAACCATATGCTAATATAGCTATTGGTTTGGACTATGATGCCTTGAATAGTAACAAGAAAATGAAGGTGACAAAGGGAAGGCAATTACAGATCAAGATTCCCCAGTTATGCTGAAAAAAGTTGATGCACCTTTGTTCAAGGCACGTGAGGTTAATTTAAGTGAAGTTGAGTTGGTCATCAAGCAAGAACTTGCAGATGAAGACAGTGAAAAGAAAAATGAAGAAACCACTCATATTGCTGAAATTAAGAAGAAGCCCATGGCCAATCAAGTTTCTAAGACACTAATCAAGGAAATCAAGACTGAGAATGCAGGAAAGAAAAAGAAGAACAGGAATGGGAAAATTGGAGTAAACAAGAGCAATAACTTTGCATTTGTTGTAGATGCTCCCAGGAAACAATGTCATAAGTGTGGCCAAACTAATCACCTAACTCACCTTTATAAAAAGGCTATTAGTGAGCCAAAAGTGGAAGCATGCAAATACAATAAAGCAAAGGCTGAAGATCCTTTTTCCTTCCGTGATAAATTTGATTGCATTCCTTGAAATATGAAAGTGATGACAAGTTGTTATAAACTGAGAGTAGATCTCAGAGAAGTTAACCTTGGATCTACAGCTAAAGAGGCAAATGCAAATCAATCATTGAACACTGTTCTTTCTGAATTATTAAATCTACTTTTACAAATTCTGTTAACAAGAAGAAAGTACCCAACACTGCTTGGGTAGCTAAACATACTTAATCCTCGTTGTGCGCAGGGCAAGGTGAAGAAAGTCATATGGATCATAGACAGTGGATGCTCCAGGCATATGACATGTGATAAATCCCTGCAATCATAATTTGAGGAGATGGTTGGCCTATTGGTGACTTTTGGAGACAACAATAAAGGATTCACAGTGGGATATGGCAAGTTAATTTCTGGGAACATTGTCATTGAAGATGTAGCACTAGTAGCTGGTCTTTAGGTGAATCTCCTAAGTGTCAGTCAATTCACAGATAAAGAATTCAGTGTTTCATTTGATAAAGGAGACTGCTCAATTATCAGCAAAAAGACTGGTGAAGTTGCTTTGAAAGGGGCAAGGAAAGGAAGCTTATGATTACAAATCTATATTCAACAAATAAGGATGGTATATGTTGCTTCTATACCAAGGCATCTATTGAGCAAAGCAAATTGTGGCACAAGAAACTCTCTCACCTGAATTATAAAGCAATTAATACCTTGGTGAAAAAAGAATTAGTGAGAGACATTCCAAATCTGGAATTTACTCAAGATGAAGTTTGTGAGGCTTGTCAAAAAGGCAAAATGAAAAGGTCTAGTCACAAAAGCAAAACTGTAAATTCCATAAGTGCATCATTGCAACTTATTCATATTGACCTATTTGGACCAGTTAATGTCTTATCTATTTCTAGAAAAAAATATGCACTTGTGATGGTGGATGACTACTTAATATAAACATGGGTAGAGTTTATGCATTCAAAGAATGAAACTCTACACATCATTATTGAACACATCAAGAAGATTGAGAAGCAGGCTGAAGATCAGAATTGTGTGAAAAGATTGAGGGGTGACAATGGCACGGAATTTAGGAATGTAATTTCAAATGAATTCTGTAAAGACAATGGTATTGTTCAAGAGTTCCCAGCTGCAAGGACACCTCAGCAAAATGAGGATGTTGAAAGGAAGAATAGAACTCTAGTTGAGGCTGCTAGAACAATGCTGCAAGTTGCCAATTTGCCAACAAGTTTTTGGGAAGAAGCCGTCAATATTGCATGCTACACTCAAAATAGATACCTCATCAATAAAAATCTTGGAAAGTTACCTTACTCAATTTTGTAAAAAAGGAAGCCCACTGTCAAGCATCTGCATGTGTTTAGAAGCAAATACTTTGTGCTAAAAGACAACTTTGAATATGTGGGAAAATTTGACTCTAAAGTTTCTGAAGCAATTTTCTGGGATATTCATCGGAGAGAACTGCTTGCAATATAACGCCCTCCAGACCCAGGGATAAGTCTGGGGGTTACTAGCTAATCACAAAACTTGTACAACCTGTATAATACTTAAACAGATATATATCTAAACCCCTTTAACACTAACCTTGATCTTTTTAGGTTGAAGTATGAAAACAAGAACCACAATCTAACTTTATTACAAACCAAATTTAAAATCTTACAAACTCTCTTTATTACAACCCATTGTCTAGCAAGTTTTAAACTGCTTTTCTCAATTATTCAAACACGCACACATAACTATCTACACTATATCTGCTCAGGCAACTCAAAGCTTTCTTCCTAGATTGGGATCAACACCTTGGGTATGAGAGGGTCTCGCGGCTTGACTCGCTTATTTACCCCTCGAGTCATGATAGGTTTCATTTTCCTTCTTAACTGAAAACAATAAGGTGAATAACAACAAACTGTGGGTGTTATGGATAAAAAACTAATATATATAATTGCTATATTTAATACTAAGGAACGTGAGCTGCGAAGCTCGATTTGACTGCTCTTGTGTTTCGTGACTCAATCTGCCTTAACAAGATGCCTACGTACCTTGCTAATTGCCAATGATCAAGTCAAAAAATGTAGTTCTGATGTGTGGGGTGAGACCCCTTATATAGATGTTGAGAGTCCTTGAATTGGACTTGGTATAGGAGACTTGGTGGGCAAGTCTCATAATTAGAATGGACTTTGGAGTCCTAGATAGTAGGAAACTGATTCCTTATCCTTTTAGGTCCCCATGAGGCCAATCTACAAGGATTTATATCCCCACTAGGACTTATCTTAATAGTTGTTTTCCTCCTTTATTTATTAATTACGAAATTAATAAATAATCAGGGCTTTTGGGCCTTCTTTGTTCCATCAGGCCTGATCTGGTCCATCAGGCCTGATCAATTGTTGACCTTCTTGGTCTGAATGTCATACATCTTCTTATTGGGCCTAGCAGCCCACACCTTGCAATATTTAATTATACAATCAGGATTTATTT
Source organism: Apium graveolens (assembly GCF_009905375.1). NCBI lineage: Eukaryota > Viridiplantae > Streptophyta > Magnoliopsida > Apiales > Apiaceae > Apium > Apium graveolens. The sequence continues at coordinate 192,566,970 of NC_133653.1, forward strand.
ATCCCTATCATTTGCCCCCCAACTTTTGGGAAACATTGATTAGGTTTCGCAAAAGTTAAGTCTATTCATTCCCTTACAGAGTTTCGTTTTTGCGTAAAGTGTGGAGCGACCTACACATTTACAATGATTTTTCCTTTAGTTCAGGAATTATCTTAATTTCCAGGAATTTTTCCCTAATTTTCTGGATTTTTCCCTTAATTTCTGGGTTTTATCCTTAATTTCTGGATTTTCCCTAATTTTCTGGGATTTATCCTTAATTTCTGGATTTTCCCCTAATTTTTTGGGATTTATCCTTAATTTCTGGATTTTCCCTAATTTTCTGGGATTTATCCTTAATTTCTGGATTTTCCCTAATTTTCTGGGATTTATCCTTAATTTCTGGATTTTTCCCTAATTTTCTGCCTTAAAATCGATCAGGATGTATAAAAAATCGACCAGGATTCCTGACCGAATTCGATCAGGATCCTGATCGAACTAGCTCAGGAAGTAACATTCTGGTCGACGGGATCGTCGATCAGGATCTATGCGGAATCGACCAGGATTCCTGATCGATTTCGAGCAGGACTCTGATCGAACTGGCCTTCAAAGTGACACTCTAGTCAACTGAAACATGGGCATAATCGACCAGAATTCCTGATCGATTTCGATCAGGATTCTGATCGAACTAGGTGGCTTTCTACCGTTCTGATCGAATGAAATATCGATCTGGATCCTCTTCTGTATCGATCAGGACTCTGATCGATCTTAGTGGTTTTCTTCCTTCTTGCTCGAATGAGATATCGATCAGGATCCTTTTTGGGGTCGATCAGGACTCTGATCGAACTTAGGGGATTTCTTTCCTTTTGTTTGAATGAGGTATCGATCAGGATTCTGATCGAACTAGGTGGCTTTCTACCGTTCTGATCGAATGAAATATCGATCTGGATCCTCTTCTGTGTCGATCAGGACTCTGATCGATCTTAGTGGTTGCTTCCTTCTTGCTCGAATGAGATATCGATCAGGATCCTTTTTGGGGTCGATCAGGACTCTGATCGAACTTAGGGGATTTCTTTCCTTATGTTCGAATGAGGTATGGATCAGGATCCTGTTTGGCATCGATCAGGACTCTGATCGAACTTAATAGGTTTCTTCCCTCTTGATCGATTGAAGTATCGATTAGGATTTTCTTCTTTGTCGATTAGGACTCTGATCGAACCATTTTAAAATTCTGGTCAATTTTCGACCCTTCATTTTCCACAGGAGCTTCTAGATTATTCCTGATATTCCTAGTAGATGGGCTTTTAGGTTGGGCCTGGCTAAATAGGCCTAGAAATGCCTCGTATTTCAAGCTTTTCGCCTATATAAGTGTAGTGTGAAGTGAGAATCCTCACTTCACTTCACATTTCTCATTTTCTCTCACAAATCTCTCTAGAGTTCTCCCTTTGAGAAGGCGATTTCCGGCGACCTCAGCCACCGCAGCTCCACCTTTCTCAGGTTTTTCTGGGTTTCAAGCCTTCAACCGAAGCATATCAATGGCGGATCGTGACTTGGCTCGTTTGCAGAAGATGAATGTCTCTAAGAGAGGTACAAATATTCAAATTCAATCTCCATATACTTCCCCTACTTGATATGATTAACTCGAGAGGTGATGAATATCCCTCTCTATCTGAGTTAGATTCGTATAATCATGGTAACACCTTTCATGAGTTAGATGGTAGGATAGAGTCCATGAACACCCTGTACAGACTTCCACCCCACCTTAGGATCACTTCAGCCGCCCCTGGGGATAGGACTTGTAATTGGGAGGGGGATACTTTGTTTATCTATCGAGGAGCCCTGACCGCGGGTCTCAGGTTCCCATTCCATGAATTTATTCCTCGCTTACTTGCCGATGTACAAATTAACCCTTGTCAACTCCCTCCTAACGCTTGGAGGAACATTATCTGTTTTATGGTCCTTTGTCTTAGAAACAATTTTCCTCTTTCCGTAGTTGTCTTTAGGAAAGTTTTCCAATTCTATAATAGCGCCATGAGTCAACCAGGATGGGTTTTAATTCGTCAACGGCCCAAAATCCCTCATATCTTTGATAGTAATTCCATAGTTGAGAATAAGCCCAAATGGAGGGACGAGTTTGTGAGGCTGACCTGGGCTGGGGTTGATCGGGCCACACTCTTTCGTAGGCCCTTTTGCAAAGTGTCAGATGGGAGTCCAGGTAGCATCAGATTATCTGATGAGGAGGAGGTGGCCTACCAAGCCTTAATTTCAGATGATGGGAAAACAGACACCTGGACCCTCTTAGAGGCGTTTTCTCTGAAGAAAGTTGGTCTCTCTCAGGCCAGTGATAAGGGTAAATTTATAACTGGATAACCATTTTGTAATAACCCCCAAAATTTTGAACTTTTTGTAACCCTTGTGAATAGTGTTTTAGCTGAATGAGAAAACTTTTCATGCCACACTATGTAGGGGTTCTGTTATGGATATTCTGAGATTTTATTAGTACTCTACATGGTATATAAGTGTATGTAAAGATCATCAGAATCCAATTTCGAACACTTTGATTTTTCCCGGAAATCCATTAGATACGGAAAGAATTGAGTATAAGGTAACAGGATAAAAAGGATTTAAATTAAAGGATTATAAGAGAGGATCATAAAAGGAATATAATATATTGAGAAAGGTTAAGGGAACCTAAGTGATAAGATCCCGGGTATGATCCCTCAAACGATAAACGAAAACGAAAGTTAAGCGAACCGTATAACAGATCAGCGGTCATTAGGCAAACAATTAGGAAGTTAATCAAAGAGATTAGTGGGGATGATGTCATCCAACCAATAGAAAGAGGACAAAGGAGGGATGATGACATCATAAAGTGATGCAAGCATGACATAAGAGGGAAGGAAATGTGGTGGAATATTAACCACACAAAAATCAAGGTTAAATTGGTAATTAACCAAAAACAAATCAAATATTCAACCAACCAAGCCAAACAATTCATTTTTCATCAAAACAAGAACACAAGGCATTTTATTTTCTTCATGCTCTCGGCTTTTTACTATTTCAAAGAGAAAGAAATTCAAAACTCAAGATCAAGGCTTCCTAAATTGGTAAGATAATTCCCTAGTCATCCTTATGCATAGTTATGGCTATCTTATGAGTTTAAGCCTTCAATTCTTTCTTAATCTTCTTCAAGAAATCAATGAAGAAGACAATGAATAGTGACTTCAAGAATCTTAACTTGATTTTCTTGTTTTTCCTTTAAGATCCAAGCTTTCCTAAGACTCCTCAAGGCTTCCTAAGGCTTCCTAGCTACTCCCACCACTTCAAGGAAGGTATATCATCTCCAAACCCTAGCTTTAATTTGTATATTAGGTTGATTATGGTTGTGAGGGTAAAGAGTAGCTTGAAACTTATTTGTTTAAGAGTTTGGGTTGGAATGGTGGTGATTGATTTGTTGAAATCTTATGAATTGGTTAAAGAATGTAGTATAGTTTAAATTCAAGTTTTTGGATTAAGTAGATTGATTATAATGAGTTGATTTGGGGCTGTTGTAATGTAGTTTAGATGGAGGTTTGATTGGGTTGTGAATTGGGGTTGAATTGTGATGGTTTTGGAATGGTTTAAATTTGGGAAATCGCGTAAACATAGCCGTCGTAATGTCCGATTTACGTTAGACTGCTTTTGTTCATAACATTAGGACCCGAGAACCCCCTGCTAGATGTTGACCATTGCCATGTTTAGATAGCTCATGTTACGAGCTTCGTTTTGATATGTAGTTCGTTTGATTCCGATATACGGTTTAGGAGAAACGACTGTTTTAAGTAACGGCGTTTCGCGAACGAAACTTTTCCCCTCGCCTTACTTTGAAACATAGGTTAAAGACCAAAAAGGGTTAATTAATGTATTAAACAATTATTGTAAGAGTGTTAGGCAGTTGGTAAGACACTCGCGAAGGAATCGCCTTAAAAATCGTAATGGTTAAATTATTAAAAATGGTGGAGCCGAGGGTACTCGAGTGACTTAAGAGAATCAGTAAGCGCAAAACAAGCGTTAGAGTCTAAGTTGGTTAAAGTATAGATTTACAAGTGACTTTGGTTTAATTCCAACTTACTTGTTGTTTATAGGTTACCAGACTCGTCCCGAGCCTTTTTCCACCCCCAGTCGCTCAGGCAAGTTTTCTATCCGTTATACTGTTGTTGTGATGTATACGCTTGTATATGCATTATCTTGTAGTAGATGCATGATGGTTATATTAGCAAATTCTTGCGATATATTGTAGCATGTGATATGGTACATATGCATGCCTATTTCGTATTCTTGCTATATATATCTGTTGATTCAGTTGATAATACCTATGCTAGAGAATAGCGGTAATTTGCATATACCCTTAGTATAGGGACCCAAAGGTGAAAACATTTTCTAAAACCGGGAGTTGAGGACCCCGAGTAGATTTGATATATATATATATAATTATATATATATATATGGTTATAGTTTTCAAAACTATTAATCGAATAAGGTTTATTCGATAACTTTATTTTATTAATAAATATTATCATGAATATTCATTCGAGGACTTATGACTCCTTTATATTATTTATTGAATATTACTTGAATATTCATTTGAGGATGTATGACTCCGTTATTTTATTTAATGAATATTATTTATAATATTCATTCGAGGTATTATGACTCCGCTTATTATTTAATAATATTCTATAATTTATTAAAGAATAATGTTTCGATAATCAAACTTATTTTTGATTATTCAAATAAAGATAGTACTTTTGTATAAGTATATCCTTGATTATTCAAGTAAGAGTTTTAAAACTTCTACTTCAATTATTTATAAAGATTATTCTTTATGGAAATATTATTTAAATAATAATATCCAGATATTTCTTTTTATTGAGACTGATTTACTTTATTAAATCAGCATTATTCCAAACACTCTTTAAAGTGTTTTCGAGTCTTTAAAATGATTTTTAAAAGTTAGAGCGGATCCCAAAACTCATTTTTATATTTAAGATCCTCCTTTCGAATGGGATTTAAATACTCGCTCAAAACCTGAGGGATCCGGATCTGTGGTGTGTTTTATATTCGCAACAAGGTTGCTGTCTTGATAGAAGAGTTTTGATTACTTACCCAATACTCGGGAAGTAAAATTCTTGGAACAAGTTAATCCATTAACAGGCATCGCCTGGGAAATATCGGTGAGTTTTCCTTTCCAACTAGATATGACTTCTTGGTGGAGCCGTATCAACAAGTTTCTACTTGGGGAAAGTGGGGACGAGCTTTACGTTTCAGAGTCATGGATTTCATCTGAACTAGGAGTGGCGTAAGTGGCCGAGTAGCCCCGGCCCAGCCGTATTATTATATTGGCCCAAATGGCCTGGAAGTTCCGCTAAGGCGGTCCATTCCTTAGGAGTTCAGTGTTCGGTTGACAAGTAAATCCGACAGGTTCTCCTCTACATGTAGAAAATGGTGGGGTTGTACTACTACGACTGATCATCGTAAGTGGTCTTCCTGGCGCGGCAAACTCCCGTAATGAGTTCATCATCCATTTGGATAATTCTGCAACACTACCCGTAGCATTTCGATCGAAAGGCTACTAATGGGTGGTTGCCGAAGCATTGACAGGGTCAAACAGTTTTATTGGTGTATCCATTGAATGAAGTATCTCGTAACTTCATTTCTTTTCAAAATATTTCAAAGATCAAATATATTCAAGTTTTAATTGTGGTCTCATCTATGGGATGACCTCGTGAATCTTATTATACTTTGAACAGTAGTAGTTCAAGTAGATTTCTAAAAATGGTATAAGTATAGTGAAGTAATTGGTAACTTCATCTTCTTTTAAAACTTATATCCAGTAAGTAATTACCTTACACATGATAAAGAATTCTAGTAAGTATCCATTTAGATACTTGTATTATTGTTATCACTATATATTATCTTGCGAGCTGTAAGGCTCACTCTTACTTTATTTCTTCATCACACAACAACAGTTAGGAAAGATGGCCAGACTCTAGCAGACCCAGCGCAAGCGCGTGGGAAGCGTCCCGCGTCTTCCCGTTGATGTTGTAGCTGCTATAGCTGCAGAGGTAGATCTATTGGTAGATCAGGCATTCTACTTTTGAGAATTAATTATGTATAATTATAACTTGTGGCAGATAATGGTAATTAACTGTAAATTTATCAAGTAATCATTTTGGGTTGTAATAACTTTTAATTGTGGATTCAAGGACTTGTACTTATTTCAATTTCATCTCTGAGACTATAACGGGTTGTGGTGTGTGTTATTGTGGGGTCACAGCATAAGGTTATTTATTATTTATTAAGTGAAGTGATATTGTGGAAAGAAAGACCGTGACGACCCGGATCCCTGACCCCGGATCTGGGGGTGTTACAGAAATGGTATCAGAGCTAAGCGTTATAAACCTCAGAGATGATGCGATGATATAATAATAAACTCACAAAGATAATAAGAACTCTTGCCAAGTTCATGGTCGGACTACTTAAAGTAGTGCTGACAGTTAAAACCCTTACGGGAACCCTTATAAGTATCATGATAGTAACTTAGCTCGTTTAATGTGTAGGCGCCTGAGATAGAGGACCCTGAGATGTTCGAGCGTGAGCATGATGAGGCACTGCTAGATGTCGAGGATCAGGAGGAGCCTGAGATGGAGGAGGATGAGAAGGACCCTCAGAGGAGTCAGAGACGGAGGTCATTACTATTTCAGACGAGGAGGACCCGGATGAGGTCCCAGTGGCTGAGGAGCGTGTCGGAGCTATGGTAGTGTACACTGGTACCCCTTTACCCACACTCCCTGTGGTCAGAGCCCCTACCCCGCCACTACCATCCTGGAGCACCTATGGTGACAGCTCAGAGACCCATACTTCCGAGCCTAGGCAGACTGAGGAGGCACCCCCAGCGGCTCCGGATTCACCACCTCTTGACCCTGCCCACAGGCAGTCTTCGTTAGCCCATGGCTATGTTCAGGATGTACTGAGGACCCGAGTGGCTGTTGCTGAGGCCCGACTGGATGAGGCTAGGAGGGAGTTGGATGCGGAGAGGGCGGGTAGGCGTACCCGAGCTTATGAGACTAGGGATTCTATACCCCGATCCTTGAGGAGGGAGCTTACGGGGATAGAGCTCACGTCCCGAGCGAGACTCAGATCTCTCCAGGGGGACAGGCATGGTAGGATCTCCAGGCGGCAGGCCGTCTATATCTTCCACCGTGCGATGGAAAGGGTATAGGAGCTGACCCGCTCCGGTGTGTGATTCAGGATTGACGATGGAATAGTCTAGTTGTCTAGTTAGCCGAGGCCTTAGTAAGAGCCAATTTTCTGGGATTGTTGACTTGTATATAGCATCCCTTTTTCTGACTAGACAGATAGACTCTTGTGTATCACTTTTGGGACAGATGGCTGTAGCACTGTTGTACTTTTGACCAGATCAAACTATGTATTTCTCGCATTATGTATATATTTGTTTCCTTTCGGTTCAGTTCCTTAGTGACGAGATCACTGTTTTTATCATTATTATTACTGCACTTCGTATTAGAACTGTCATAATGTAATAGAATTGCGAGATACGTTCTCCCCATTATAAGAGCTATGCAAGGCACAATGTTGTATATGATTGTGACCTAATGTTGAATTTCCCAATAATATTTTTTTTATCAGAATTATGCCGCCAAGAAAGATTGGAACTAGGGCGAACCCTGGATCTGAGGACCAGGGAAGCCATAATCAGGACAATAGAAACCAGGAACACAGTGAAGAGGAAGATGAGGATTATGTGAAATAGGATGACTCCCTGTATGAAGAGGAAGAGGAAACATATGATGTTGAGGGATTTGAGAGGCTGAAGAAGGAGAAACTGAGGTTGAGCAACCAGTACCAAACCCAGGCATGGATCCCATGGGCCAGTTAATGCAACTCCTAAGGCAGAATTTGGAACGTCAACCCAACCCACCCCCTCAAGGAAATAACAATGTTGTGGCAAACACTTCTAGGGCTTTTAAGTCCCTTAAGCCCCCTGAGTTCCACGGATCAGCCGACCCAGTTGAGGCAAGGGCATGGTTAAAGGAAATGGAGAAATCCTTTGAGATTCTGAGTACCGATGAGGCACAGAAGACTATATTTGCTACCTACCTTCTGAAAGGAGAGGCTAACTACTGGTGGGAGGCCAAGAAAAACATGAAGACAGATGCTATCATAACCTGGGAGAGGTTCAGTCAGTTATTTCTGGGAAAGTATTTTCCGAGGTTTATGGAAAACCAGATGGAGCTCAAGTTCTTGGAGCTAAAGCAGAATAACTTGTCTGTAGCAGAGTACGAAGCGAAATTTACTGAGTTATCAAGGTTTGTGCCGGAGTTTGTGAGCACCGAGGAAAAGAAAGCTAGGAGGTTTCAGCAGGGACTGAAACCGTGGATTCAGAATAGGGTGGCAATCCTTGAGCTTACGGATTATGCCACTCTGGTGCAAAAGGCAACGATTGTAGAAGCCGGAAGTGAACAGATGCAGAAGGAAAGGGAGAAGAAGGGAATAAAGAGGAAAAGTATGAGCATGAGTGGAGGTTCCGCAGGAAGGAGCTTCCCAACTAGATTTAATCGAGGAGCAGTGTCCCTACCGGGAAGGAACACTGGGTTTAAGCGGCCAATGAGCATGAATGTGAGCCAGAGCGGCCAGAAGTCAAGAATGTCCTATTCCAACCAGTCTCGACCCCCATTGCCAACCTGTAACACTTGTGGAAGAATGCATTCTGGGGAATGTAAGGGAAAGCCAGTAACATGCTTTAAGTGTGGGCAAGTGGGCCACTATTCTCACAAATGCCCTTCGTCAGCCCCTGCCATCATTCCAACCACCAATTATCATCAGTATTGACGCCCGGGTCATTGGAAGAGGGAATGCCCAATGAACAAACCAGCAGCTTCAGGAGCCAGCAAGGCTGCCTCCAATAAGCCACCTACTGCAAGGACTTTCAACATGACAGTCCAGGATGCTATGAAAGACTCAGATGTGATAGCAGGTACCCTTTCTCTAAATTCAGTCAGTGCAAATGTTTTATTTGATTCGGGAGCAACTAAATCTTTTATATCAAGGGACTTTGCGCGTAAATTAAGACTTAAAACTGAACCCTTGATAGAACCCTTACAAGTAGAAATAGCCAATCATGAAATTATTCCTGTTAACCAGATTCACCCAGCCTGTGAGATAGGCATAGGGGAGCAATCTTTTAGTGTTGATCTGATTCCTTTTAAATTAGGGGAGTTTGATGTAATTTTGGGAATGGACTGGCTATCTAGCAATGATGCTCAGATAGACTGTAAAGGGAAGAAAGTTAAGTTAAATATCCCAGGAAAGAAAGAAGTTATATTTAGAGGAAAGAGGCAGACGCATAAATTTTTGACTATGGCCCAGGCCAGAAGGATGCTATGAAAAGGAAATGAGGCCTACCTAGCCTATGTGGTAGACACGCAGAAGGAGGTGCCCAACTTACAAGATATTCCGGTAGTCAACGAATTTGAAGATGTATTCCCACAAGACCTTCCGGGATTACCACCCGATAGAGTAATTGAATTTGCTATTGAATTGGCTCCCGGGACGGCGCCAGTTTTAAAAGCACCTTACCGGTTAGCCCCGTTAGAAATGAAGGAATTAGCTATCCAATTGCAGGAACTCTTGGATAAGGGTATGATAAGACCCAGTGTGTCTCCGTGGGGAGCACCGGTTTTATTTGTTAAGAAGAAAGATGGGAGCATGAGGCTGTGCATCAACTATCAAGAGTTGAACAAGCTAACCATAAAGAACAGGTACCCATTACCTAGAATAGACGATCTGTTTGACCAGCTAAAGGATGCTGTTTATTTTTCCAAGATCGACCTGAGAACTGGATATCACCAACTAAAGATTAAACCCGAAGATATTTCCAAGACAGCGTTCCGTACCAGGTATGGGCATTATGAGTTCTTGGTAATGTCCTTTGGATTAACCAACGCCCCAGCGGCTTTTATGGATTTAATGAATAGAGTATTTAAGAAGTACTTGGACAAGTGTGTGATAGTTTTTATCGATGATATTTTGATTTACTCGAGGACTGAGGCAGAACATGCAGAGCATTTGAGGATAGCTCTAGGAATACTCAGAGAGGAATAGTTATTTGCCAAATTCTCGAAGTGTGAATTCTGGCGGAATGAAGTACAGTTTTTAGGACATGTGATCAATAAAGAAGGAGTATTGGTCGACCCCTCCAAGATAGAGGCGGTCTCAAATTGGGAAAGGCCAACCACACCCACAGAGGTAAGGAGTTTCATAGGATTGGCCGGCTACTATCGTAGATTTGTACAGGACTTTGCGAAGATCGCAACCCCTTTGACACGACTTACTCGTAAGACAGAGAAGTTTGAATGGACAGAGAAATGCGAGAACAGTTTTCAAGAATTAAAGAAAAGGTTGGTAACGGCCCCGGTGTTGGCATTGCCGGACGGAAAAGGAGATTTTGTGATATATAGTGACGCGTCGTACAAAGGATTAGGGTGTGTGCTTATGCAGCACGGTAAAGTGATTGCGTATGCATCGAGACAACTGAAGGAATACGAGATTAGATATCCTACTCATGACCTTGAGCTCGCGACAATAGTATTTGCCTTAAAAATTTGGAGGCACTACTTGTATGGAGAGAAGTGCGAGATTTTCACAGACCATAAGAGCCTCAAGTACATATTTACGCAGAAAGAGCTCAACATGCGCCAGAGGAGATGGTTAGAACTAATCAAGGACTATGATTGTGATATTCTCTATCATCCGGGGAAAGCCAATGTGGTGGCTGATGCCCTTAGTAGAAAGGAAAGACTCAGAATGATAACGACTTTGGAAGAATTGATAAGGGATTTTGAGAGAATGGAAATAGAAGTAAAGGTAACCGGAACCGGAACTGAAAAGCTTTTTGAGATCTCAATGCAGCGTGAGTTATTGGAAAAGATCTGATTGTGCCAAGAGAAAATAATGAATGAAGGCAGAAAGTCAATGACTGGAGAGGAGATCCATACTGAGAAAGATGATAAAGGGATAATGAGGTACTCCTACCGGATTTGGGTTCCGAACATTCAAGAGCTTAAAGATGAGATTTTGGATGAAAGCCATATTTCAAGGTATTTCATTCACCCGGGAAGTACCAAGATGTATAGGGATTTGAAAGAATATTACTGGTGGCCCAATATGAAGAGGGACGTAGCAGAATGGGTAAACAAATGTTTGACTTGCCAAAGGGTAAAGGCAGAGCACCAGAGACCCAGTGGACTTTTACGACCCCTGGAGATTCCCGAGTGGAAATGGGAACAGATAGCGATGGATTTTGTTGTAGGCTTGCCAAGGACGAAAGCCAATCATGACGCCATATGGGTAATTATCGACCGACTGACAAAGTCAGCCCATTTCATTCCTATCAATGAGAGATACACAGTCGATAGACTGGTGGACATTTACCTTAAGGAAATAGTGACGCGACATGGAGTCCCAGTGTCCATTGTCTCAGACCGAGACCCCAGATTCAACTCCAGATTTTGGAGGAGCTTTCAAGAATGTGCGGGGACCAAGTTAAATATGAGTACCGCGTACCATCCCCAGACGGATGGGCAGAGTGAAAGGACCATCCAGACACTAGAGGATATGTTGAGAGTCTGTGCAATAGACCTTAAAGGAAGTTGGGATGATCACTTGTTGTTGATCGAGTTTTCTTATAACAATAGCTTTCATGCTAGCATCGGAATGCCGCCTTATGAGGCCCTGTATGGAAGAAGGTGTCGATCTCCCTTATACTGGGATGAAGTAGGGGAGCGGAAGATGCTCGGACCCAAAGTGGTCCAAAGGATCAAAGACATAGTGGATCTTATCAGAGGACGGCTTGTAGCAGCCCAAGACAGATAGAAGAAATATGCAGACCTAGCCCGAAAGGACAAGGAATATGAAGTCGGGGACTTAGTACTGCTAAAGGTATCCCCTTGGAAGGGATTAATGAGATTTGGAAAGAAAGGAAAACTAAGCCCAAGGTACATTAGACCTTTTGAGATATTAAGACGGATTGGAAAGTTAGCTTACGAGCTAGCCTTACCCCCTAACTTGCAACAAGTTCATAATGTGTTCCATGTGTCAATGCTAAGGAAGTATCATCGGGATGCCAGACACATAGTGGACTACGAGCAGGTGGATATGCAACCAGATCTGACTTACGTGGAGAAGCCAGTAAGGATTATAGATAAGAAGGAGCAGGTGCTTCGGAACAAAGTGATCAAGCTAGTCAGAGTACTATGGCAGAATCATAATGTGGAAGAATCAACTTGGGAACTAGAGAGCGTAATGCTAGAAAAGTACCCCATTTGTTTTCTATTTGATTCCGGGACGGAATCCTTTTAAGGAGGGGAGACTGTAATAACCCCCAAAATTTTGAACTTTTTGTAACCCTTGTGAATAGTGTTTTAGCTGAATGAGAAAACTTTTCATGCCACACTATGTAGGGGTTCTGTTATGGATATTCTGAGATTTTATTAGTACTCTACATGGTATATAAGTGTATGTAAAGATCATCAGAATCCAATTCCGAACACTTTGATTTTTCCCGGAAATCCATTAGATACGGAAAGAATTGAGTATAAGGTAACAGGACAAAAAGGATTTAAATTAAAGGATTATAAGAGAGGATCATAAAAGGAATATAATATATTGAGAAAGGTTAAGGAAACCTAAGTAATAAGATCCCGGGTATGATCCCTCAAACGATAAACAAAAACGAAAGTTAAGCGAACCGTATAACAGATCAGCGGTCATTAGGCAAACAATTAGGAAGTTAATCAAAGAGATTAGTGGGGATGATGTCATCCAACCAATAGAAAGAGGACAAAGGAGGGATGATGACATCATAAAGTGATGCAAGCATGACATAAGAGGGAAGGAAATGTGGTGGAATATTAACCACACAAAAATCAAGGTTAAATTGGTAATTAACCAAAAACAAATCAAATATTCAACCAACCAAGCCAAACAATTCATTTTTCATCAAAACAAGAACACAAGGCATTTTATTTTCTTCATGCTCTCGGCTTTTTACTATTTCAAAGAGAAAGAAATTCAATACTCAAGATCAAGGCTTCCTAAATTGGTAAGATAATTCCCTAGTCATCCTTATGCATAGTTATGGCTATCTTATGAGTTTAAGCCTTCAATTCTTTCTCAATCTTCTTCAAGAAATCAATGAAGAAGACAATGAATAGTGACTTCAAGAATCTTAACTTGATTTTCTTGTTTTTCCTTTAAGATCCAAGCTTTCCTAAGACTCCTCAAGGCTTCCTAAGGCTTCCTAGCTACTCCCACCACTTCAAGGAAGGTATATCATCTCCAAACCCTAGCTTTAATTTGTATATTAGGTTGATTATGGTTGTGAGGGTAAAGAGTAGCTTGAAACTTGTTTGTTTAAGAGTTTGGGTTGGAATGGTGGTGATTGATTTGTTGAAATCTTATGAATTGGTTAAAGAATGTAGAATAGTTTAAATTCAAGTTTTTGGATTAAGTAGATTGATTATAATGAGTTGATTTGGGGCTGTTGTAATGTAGTTTATATGGAGGTTTGATTGGGTTGTGAATTGGGGTTGAATTGTGATGGTTTTGGAATGGTTTAAATTTGGGAAATCGCGTAAACATAGCCGTCGTAATGTCTGATTTACGTTAGACTGCTTTTGTTCATAACATTAGGACCCGAGAACCCCCTGCTAGATGTTGACCATTGCCATGTTTAGATAGCTCATGTTACGAGCTTCGTTTTGATATGTAGTTCGTTTGATTCCGATATACGGTTTAGGAGAAACGATCGTTTTAAGTAACGGCGTTTCGCGAACGAAACTTTTCCCCTCGCCTTACTTTGAAACATAGGTTAAAGACCAAAAAGGGTTAATTAATGTATGAAACAATTATTGTAAGAGTGTTAGGCAGTTGGTAAGACACTCGCGAAGGAATCGCCTTAAAACTCGTAATGGTTAAATTATTAAAAATGGTGGAGCCGAGGGTACTCGAGTGACTTAAGAGAATCAGTAAGCGCAAAACAAGCGTTAGAGTCTAAGTTGGTTAAAGTATAGATTTACAAGTGACTTTGGTTTAATTCCAACTTACTTGTTGTTTATAGGTTACCAGACTCGTCCCGAGCCTTTTTCCACCCCCGGTCGCTCAGGCAAGTTTTCTATCCGTTATACTGTTGTTGTGATGTATACGCTTGTATATGCATTATCTTGTAGTAGATGCATGATGGTTATATTAGCAAATTCTTGGGATATATTGTAGCATGTGATATGGTACATATGCATGCCTATTTCGTATTCTTGCTATATATATCTGTTGATTCAATTGATAATACCTCTGCTAGAGAATAGCGGTAATTTGCATATACCCTTAGTATAGGGACCCAAAGGTGAAAACATTTTCTAAAACCGGGAGTTGAGGACCCCGAGTAGATTTGATATATATATATTTATATATATATATGGTTATAGTTTTCAAAACTATTAATCGAATAAGGTTTATTCGATAACTTTATTTTATTAATGAATATTATCTTGAATATTCATTCGAGGACTTATGACTCCTTTATATTATTTATTGAATATTACTTGAATATTCATTTGAGGATGTATGACTCCGTTATTTTATTTAATGAATATTATTTATAATATTCATTCGAGGTATTATGACTCCGCTTATTATTTAATAATATTCTATAATTTATTAAAGAATAATGTTTCGATAATCAAACTTATTTTTGATTATTCAAATAAAGATAGTACTTTTGTATAAGTATATCCTTGATTATTTAATTTTCATTCAAGTAAGAGTTTTAAAACTTCTACTTCAATTATTTTTATAAAGATTATTCTTCATGGAAATATTATTTAAATAATAATATCCAGATATTTCTTTTTATTGAGACTGATTTACTTTATTAAATCAGCATTATTCCAAACACTCTTTAAAGTGTTTTCATGTCTTTAAAATGATTTTTAAAAGTTAGAGCGGATGCCAAAACTCATTTTTATATTTAAGATCCTCCTTTCGAATGGGATTTAAATAATCGCTCAAAACCTGAGGGATCCGGCTCTGTGGTGTGTTTTATATTCGCAACAAGGTTGCTGTCTTGATAAAAGGGTTTTGATTACTTACCCAATACTCGGGAAGTAAAATTCTTGGAACAAGTTAATCCATTAACAGGCATCGCCTGGGAAATATCGGTGAGTTTTCCTTTTCAACTAGATACGACTTCTTGGTGGAGCCGTATCAACAAGTTTCTACTTGGGGAAAGTGGGGACGAGCTTTACGTTTCAGAGTCATGGATTTCATCTGAACTAGGAGTGGCGTAAGTGGCCGAGTAGCGCCGGCCCAGCCGTATTATTATATTGGCCCAAATGGCCTGGAAGTTCCGCTAAGGCGGTCCATTCCTTAGGAGTTCAGTGTTCGGTTAACAAGTAAATCCGACAGGTTCTCCTCTACATGTAGAAAATGGTGGGGTTGTACTACTACGACTGATCGTCGTAAGTGGTCTTCCTGGCGTGGCAAACTCCCGTAATGAGTTCATCATCCATTTGGATAATTCTGCAACACTACCCGTAGCATTTTGATCAAAAGGCTACTAATGGGTGGTTGCCGAAGCATTGACAGGGTCAAACAGTTTTATTGGTGTATCCATTGAATGAAGTATCTCGTAACTTCATTTCTTTTCAAAACATTTCAAAGATCAAATATATTCAAGTTTTAATTGTGGTCTCATCTATGGGATGACCTCGTGAATCTTATTATACTTTGAACAGTAGTAGTTCAAGTAGATTTCTAAAAATGGTATAAGTATAGTGAAGTAATTGGTAACTTCATCTTCTTTTAAAACTTATATCCAGTAAGTAATTACCTTACACATGATAAAGAATTCTAGTAAGTATCCATTTAGATACTTGTATTATTGTTATCACTATATATTATCTTACGAGCTGTAAGGCTCACTCTTGCTTTAATTCTTCATCACACAACAACAGTTAGGAAAGATGGCCAGACTCCAGCAGACCCAGCGCAAGCGCGTGGGAAGCGTCCCGCATCTTCCCGTTGATGTTGTAGCTGCTATAGCTGCAGAGGTAGATCTATTGGTAGATCAGGCATTCTACTTTTGAGAATTAATTATGTATAATTATAACTTGTGGCAGATAATGGCAATTAACTGTAAATTTATCAAGTAATCATTTTGGGTTGTAATAACTTTTAATTGTGGATTCAAGGACTTGTACTTATTTCAATTTCATCTCTGAGACTATAACGGGTTGTGGTGTGTGTTAGTATGGGGTCACAGCATAAGGTTATTTGTTATTAATTAAGTGAAGTGATATTGTGGAAAGAAAGACCGTGACGACCCGGATCCCTGACCCCGGATCTCGGGGTGTTACACATTTTTCCTTCCCTTTAATTGTAACATTTTATCTCTCCTGCAATTTAATATTCTTTCTATCTTTCTTTTTCAGCTTGCGAGGCCATCAATAATGTGAACAGGCCCAAGGAAGGGGAGTCAGGCCGCCAGAAGAGGGCCAAGCTAAACAAGGACCCCAGGAGCAAACCTGACGGTCCTTCTTTTCTTAAGCCCCACGTCCCGGTGGTCGAGTTGGGGGACGATGTGGATCCTCCACTTAAGGCACATTCCTTCAGGCCTAACTGGGGCTTTAGGAGGAGCGATACGGTTGTTGGATCCACCAAACATGCTAAGGATTGGTCGTACCATTCCATCACTCCCCACGACTTTACTGACATTGTTACGGGGAGTGATATCGAGACTATTGAGCTTCTGGGTTCTCAAGCCCAAGCTGCAGTAACTTTCTTTTTTCTCTTTTTCTTTGAATCCCAACTTTCTCGTATTTCAACGAACTTGTGATAACTCATACATATTTTTTTGCAGAGTAATACCTACTTCCAGGCGGCCCTCCACCAGGCTAGGTCCTGGAAGGGTAACTCAGATGGGTTTGAGAAGGAGATGAAGAAATGGGAGGGGAAAGCCAAGGTCCTGGAGAAGAAGCTGGACACGAAGAAAGAGGAGCTGGCTAAGGCTCATTCCGAGCTGGTGAAACTTAGGAGCGATAAGGATAAGCTCATTGATGACTACATGGATTCTGACAAGTTTAAGAATCTCATGGAGATTCATGATGAGGGTCTTTATTCCCTACAGTTTACTCAGGGATGGTATGCGGCCGTAAAGGCGGTTTCTGAGAAGCACCCGGGCTTAGTCGACCCTAAGGACTTTATAAGTCCCGAGCAGGCTGAGTCGGAGGACAGCATAGATGCCCTCTTCAACTCCCCTCAGCCAGATGATCGCATATTGGATCCTAACACTGCTTCTCCTCCCGCTTCTCCTGCGAAGGATGCTGAAGGCGCTGATAAGGAGCAAGAGAATGAAGGCTCCCGCATGGAGGAGTAGTTTTTTTATTCTGTAATTTTATCCTTAACTTATGTCTGGACTTTTGTTTGTATTAAAACTTATTACCCTCCGGGGTTATTTTATATGCTACTTTCCTTATTCGCATCTCTCTCCTTTATTTTTCCGATACTTTAATATGCATTCAAACTTGGCCTAATGGGCCACACAAGTATTATCACAACTCAAACATCCATAGGTTGAAATAATTTCGAACTCTTCAATTCCAAGTCTGGTTTTCCAAAACCTTACATAATATGGGTTCGACCCTGATCAATAATAGCTAGAAAATAAAAATCCTACGCAAACAAAGCTTCAAGGTGCTTTTAAACCTACTTGTCACAATGACAAGTGAGAATCGTACTTCGACTATCTGATAAGTGGCATTTTATACCACTTAGAATGTCTTAAAATGGCTTAAATTGGTGTCTTGAAATCAAGTATTTTGTGTATTTGATACGTTTTTCTAGTGTTTATGCATTTCAGGGTATTAGTTGCATTTCGGGGGAGGAATCATCAAGAATAAGCCTTGGCATGTGTTCACCATTGCGAGAGGAAAGGAATGGGCAGATTACGGCGAAGAAACGGAGCAAACCTGGATTTTTTCCAGTAGAGGCCTGCGCGCCCGCGCAGCAATGCTGAGCGGCCGCGCAGCAACCTGCGCGCCCGCGCAGCTATGCTGAGCGGCCGCGCAGGGTCGGGGAAAAAGATAAATTATTTTAGACTTCTACTTCTGTTTGGCTTCCAACTTCTATGTAATCTGAGTTTTATGGGACTATTATATAGGTAGATTTAAGACGTTTTCACAGAGAGTATTAAGGGGATTATATTTTAGATTGTGTTTTACGCAAGAAGCGAAGGAGATAAGGAAGAAGACCGATTTAGCACACCGCAACGAAGAGGGAGCATATATTCTTGTGATTCTTGTTTCATTGTAACGTTGGATGCTAGTTTTCTTGCTTTGACTTATTTACTCTTGTGACGTACTCTGTTTTAATATAATTAGTTTAGTTATTATTTTCTTGTGTTTGTTTGTCATGATTTCATATGAACCCATGATGGCGATAAGTTCTATTATGGCTAATCGTGATCATGGGGTTGCAACGGATTTATTACGGAATTTTTTAGTTAATTGTTTAATACTTTAGTGTGTGATGATTGCATGATATCTAGTATTGGTTGTACGTATTCGTCTTATGTGTGTCGCGAACATATAAGATAGGGTGTTAATCTCTTGTGAAGCGACGGTGGATCTTGAGATTTAGAACTTGCCATGCTAGCATAGGTTCATGTACGTTGAGCATGATTAGTGGGTAACTCTAACAGTTTTATTTGCCCTATGTAATCAAAAGGAATAACTTGAGCTTAAATCGTTGTGTTGTCAATTTCTGTAGACATATAGGAACTCAACATAATTGATGACTATTTGACTTCTATCTTAATTATGGATGCTTGGTAGAATGGTATTAGTACAATGAAAGTTGGCTTTTATCAGTTTTGTGTTATTCGATTAATATCATCACTGTCACATGCTAAAGGTAATAACAATGGCTATAGAAGGAAGTAATAATGAAGTTGTGATCTCATGAGTGTTTTATTATTGATAAATTGAAGTGTTAGTTAAGTGGTTAATTAAGTAGTTAATTATAGTTAATATTTAATCAACAATTTTAAGTGTTATTATCTTAACATTGAGAAGTAATCATACATTGGTGAGTGAGTTTAATTAGACAATAATTTAGTCTGAGTCTCTGAGGGAACGAACTAGAAAGTATTCTATATTACTTGCGAACGCGTATACTTGCGTGAATATTAGCGCGTGTTTTCGCCCTAACAAGTTTTTGGCGCCGTTGCCGGGGACTCGGCGTATTTGTTTAGTTTATGTACTTATCATCATTGGTCATTAGGACTCAGTGATTAGGACGGAGTAGTTACTTATTTTTTCTGGTTGTGTTTCAGGTACTTTAGCAAGCATTTATGCAAACTCGTTCTCGTGCTCGCAAGAGGACTTTAGATACAGCTGAGGAGACAGACGGAGTTCTTGATATTCCGGAGAAGTTAGATTTTGAGGATTCGGATTCAGGAACTGAGCAGAAAGAACCTGTAAATATGGGAGATCGTATTGTTCAAGCTGATCCAGCTCTTATGGATTTTTCTCGGCCTAAAATTGATGACATTCAGTCAAGCATCCTTCATCCGGCTATTCAAGCTAACACCTTTGAAATCAAGCCGGGCACTATTCAGATGGTGCAGAATTCTGTTTCTTTTGGAGGAGCGGCAACTGAAGACCCCAACATGCACATAAGGAATTTTGTCGAGATCTGCAGCACTTTTAAGTATAATGGCGTGACTGATGAGGCTATCAAGTTGAGGCTTTTCCCATTCTCACTGAGGGATAAGGCTAAAGACTGGTTACATTCTGAACCAGCTGGGTCCATCACTACGTGGCAAGATCTTGCGCAAAAGTTTCTGGTGAAGTTTTATCCAATGGCAAAGACTACTGCTATGAGGAGTGCTCTTACTCAGTTTGCGCAGCAACCTACAGAATCTATGTGCGAGGCTTGGGAACGCTACAAGGAAATGTTGAGAAAATGTCCACATCATGGAATGCCGAATTGGATGGTGATCACTGGTTTCTATAATGGTTTGGGGGCCCAATCTCGGCCCATGCTCGATGCAGCAGCTGGAGGAGCCTTATGGGCTAAAAGCTATACTTAGGCGTATAATCTTATAGAGACGATGGCTGCAAATGAGCATCAAAACCCAACTTAGAGGATGACGTCAGGCAATGTAGCAGGTATTCTGGAAGTTGATGCAGCCACTGCTATTGCAGCCCAGCTCCAAGCGCTATCAATGAAGGTTGATTCTCTGGCTACGTATGGAGTTAATCAAATAGCTATGGTTTGTGAGCTTTGTGCAGGTTTTCATCCTACGGATCAGTGTTCTCTTGTCAACGAATCTGTTCAGTATGTGAATAATTATCAGCGACAACAGCAGCATGTGCCAGCGACCTATCATCCTAATAATAGAAATCATCCAAATTTCAGCTGGGGGAATAATCAGAATGCTATTCAGCCACCATATCAGCAAGGAGTGAGTAAACAGTTTAACCCACCTGGATTCCAACAACCACAGCAGTATGCTACAAGGCAATCATATCCTCAATAGGGAAGTGCAGCTGCACCTACTAGTGCTGATTTTGAGGAACTTAAGCTGTTGTGCAAGAGTCAGGCGGTTTCTATCAAGACCTTGGAAAATCAAATTGGTCAATTAGCCAATACAGTGCTCAATCGTCAACCTGGCACTCTTCCCAGTGACACGGAAGTACCAGGCAGGAAGGAAGCTAAAGAGCAAGTCAAGGCTATTACCTTAAGGTCTGGAAAAGTAGCTGATGCTAAAAAGGCAAAAGAAGTAGAAGCTGAAATTAGAGGTGAAGAATCTAAGCAAAAGGAGGAAGCGGCGGAACCAAGGAAGAGTACTGTTGAACACACTCTACCTGAGGCTAATACAGGGGAGAAACAGCTCTATCCTCCACCACCTTTTCCTAAGAGATTGCAGCAATAAAAGCTGGATAGACAGTTCGGGAAGTTTCTGGAGGTGTTCAAGAAACTTCACATCAATATACCTTTCGCTGAGGCTCTGGAACAAATGCCTAGTTATGCGAAGTTTATGAAGACTATTCTTTCAAGGAAGGTGAAACTGGATGACCTTGAAACCGTTGCTCTCACGGAAGAATGCAGCGCTGTTCTGCAGCAAAAGTTACCACCAAAACTGAAAGATCCAGGAAGCTTCACCATTCCTTGCACCATTGGCAATCTAACTTTTGACAAGTGCCTTTGTGATTTGGGAGCAAGCATTAATCTGATGCCGTTGTCGATCTTTAAAAAGCTGGATCTGCCTGATCCAAAACCCACATACATGTCGCTACAATTGGCTGACCGTTCCATTACTTACCCAAGGGGCATAGTTGAGGATGTGCTCGTCAAGGTGGATAAGCTCTTCTTTCCAGCAGATTTTGTTATTCTGGATTTTGAGGAAGATAAGAAGATTCCCATAATCTTGGGGAGGCCTTTCTTGGCTACTGGCCGTACCTTGATAGATGTGCAAAAATGTGAACTTACTATGCGGGTCCAAGATCAGGATGTGACCTTCAACGTATTCAAGGCAATGAAATTCCCTACAGAAGATGAGGAGTGCTTAAAAGTAGATGTGATTGATTCTGCGGTTACTTCGGAACTCGATCACATGCTAATGTTTGATGCATTGGAAAAGGCCTTAGTGGGGGATTTTGACAGCGATGATGAAGATAGCAACGAGCAATTACAATATCTGAACGCTTCTCCCTGGAAGCGAAAGCTGGACATACCATTTAAATCTCTTGGTACTTCTGACCTCAAGAACGATGAAGGGAAGCTCAAACCATCAATAGAGGAAGCACCTACCTTGGAGCTCAAACCATTACCTGAACACTTGAGGTATGCTTTTTTAGGTGATTCATCTACGTTACCTGTTATTATTTCATCTGACCTTTCAGGTAGTGAGGAAGACAAGCTCTTAAGAATTTTGAGAGAATTCAAATCGGCTATAGGATGGACCATAGCAGACATCAAGGGGATAAGTCCTTCATATTGTATGCATAAAATTCTGCTAGAGGAAGGTAGTAAGCCAACTGTGGAACAACAGTGAAGACTGAATCCCATCATGAAGGAGGTGGTGAAGAAAGAAATTCTGAAATGGCTAGATGCAGGCATCATTTATCCTATTTGTGACAGCTCGTGGGTGAGCCCCGTACAATGTGTACCTAAGAAGGGAGGTATCACTGTGGTCGCAAATGAAAAGAATGAGCTCATCCCTACTCGAACAGTTACAGGATGGAGAGTATGCATGGATTATAGAAAATTGAACAAAGCCACAAGGAAGGATCACTTCCCCCTTCCATTTATTGATCAAATGCTTGACAGATTGGCGGGTCATGAGTATTTTTGTCTTCTGGATGGTTATTCCGGGTATAATCAGATTTGTATTGCACCAGAGGATCAGGAAAAGACTACCTTCACTTGTCCATTTGGCACATTTGCTTTTCGTAGAGTTTCGTTTGGGTTATGTGGCGCCCCGGCCACTTTTCAGAGATGTATAATGGCTATATTCTCTAACATGATTGGAAATAACGTCGAAGTGTTCATGGATGACTTCTCCGTCTTTGGACACTCATATGATGAATGTTTGAATAATCTGCACGCCGTACTCAAAAGATGCGTGGAAACTAATTTGGTGCTTAATTGGGAGAAATGTCATTTTATGGTGTGTGAAGGCATTATCCTTGGGCATAAGGTCTCTAGCAAGGGTCTGGAGGTGGACAAGGCCAAGGTGGGAGTCATTGAAAATCTTCCCCCACCTAATTCTGTGAAAGGAATCCGTAGTTTTCTTGGTCATGCGGGTTTTTATCGGCGATTCATCAAGGACTTTTCAAAGATATCTAAGCCGTTGTGCAATTTGCTTGAGAAAGATGTGCCGTTCAAATTTGATGATGAATGTTTGGCAGCATTCGAGACTCTCAAGAAGAGTTTGATGACTGCACCAGTTATTACAGCACCAGATTGGACAGAACCGTTTGAGATGATGTGTGATGCGAGTGATTATGCGGTAGGTGCAGTTCTAGGACAGCGCAAGAAAAATCTCTTCCATGTGGTCTACTATGCGAGTAAGACTTTAAATGGTGCCCAATTGAACTACACCACTACTGAGAAGGAGCTTTTGGCTATAGTCTTTGGTTTTGAGAAATTTCGATCGTATCTACTTGGTACGAAAGTAACAGTATTCACTGATCATGCAGCTATTCGCTATCTAGTTTCCAAGAAGGATTCGAAGCCGAGACTCATTCGTTGGGTGCTTTTACTTCAGGAATTTGAGTTAGAGATCAAAGATAGAAAAGGTACTGAGAATCAAGTAGCTGACCATCTCTCTAGGTTGGAGAATCCCGATTCTACTTCACAAGATAGGACGTTAATCAATGAATCTTTTCCGGATGAGCAGTTGTTTGCAATTCAGGAGGAAGAACCATGGTTTGCAGATATTGTAAACTATCTCGTCAGCAACATAATGCCTCCTAATTTAACATCCGCCCAAAAGAAGAAGTTTCTGCATGAGGTGAAGTGGTATATGTGGGATGAACCATATTTGTTTAGACAGGGAGCTGACCAGATCATCAGGAGATGTATCCCGTTCTGTGAGACGGAGGGGATATTACGAGACCGCCATTCCACAGTTTATGGTGGACACTATGGAGGTGAGAAGACGACAGCTCGTATTCTGCAAGCAGGTTTTTTCTGGCCTACTTTGTTCAAGGATGCTCATCAGTTTGTTTTAAGGTGTGATCGTTGCCAAAGAGTGGGAAATTTGTCAAGGAAGGATGAGATGCCATTAAATGTGATGCTTGAAGTCGAGGTCTTTGATGTGTGGGGAATCGATTTCATGGGGCCTTTTATCACGTCTTGCAATAATCAGTACATCTTGCTGGCAGTCGATTATGTCTCAAAATGGGTCGAAGTTAAAGCTTTACCGACAAATGATGCAAAGGCAGTGCTAAATTTTCTTCATAAGCAAATTTTCACAAGGTTTGGAACACCTCGGGTAATCATAAGTGATGAAGGATCGCATTTTTGCAACCGTAAGTTCACTTCTATGATGCAGCGTTATAATGTGAATCATCGAGTAGCTACTGCCTATCATCCGCAAACAAATGGTCAAGCGGAAGTGTCTAATAGAGAGATAAAGCGTATTCTAGAGAAGGTTGTTTGTCCGTCAAGGAAGGATTGGTCTTTAAAGCTCGTTGAAGCTGTTTGGGCTTACAGAACAGCATACAAAACTCCACTTGGGATGTCACCGTTTCAGTTGGTGTACGGTAAGGGATGTCATCTACCGGCGGAGCTTGAGCATAAGGCCTACTGGGCATTGAAGAAATTGAACCTGGATTTAGATGCAGCTGGTAAGAAAAGAATGCTTCAGCTTAATGAACTTGATGAATTTCGACTTCAAGCGTACGAGAATAACAAAATGTATAAGGAAAAGGTGAAGAGGTGGCACGATAGGAAGCTACATCCTAAGTTATTTGTGCCAGGGCAACAAGTTCTTTTATTCAACTCTCGGCTCCGACTTTTTCCTGGGAAGTTGAAATCAAGGTGGTCTGGACCTTTTATTGTCAAAACTGTGTTTCCACATGGAGCGGTGGAAATTTTTGAGAATGATTCGGACCAAGCATTCAAGGTTAACGGTCAGCGGTTGAAGCACTACTATGGGGACATGGCAAACCGAGAGGTGGTTAGTGCCATTTTGTTGAGTACTTGAGAAAGGTACGGAACGTCAAGCTAATGACGAAAAAGAAGCGCTGCGTGGGAGGCAACCCATGAATTGTTGTTACAGGAACCCTTAGAAGTTAATAACCTATCCAAAAACACAAAAAAATCAGAAAACAGGGGCTGAAATTTTTTTTTTCCAGAGACCCTCTGCGCGCCCGCGCAGCTATGCTGAGCGGCCGCGCAGGGGTCGAGTTCCAGAAAATTTTTTACAGTTCAGAAAAAAAAACAAACAAAAACACAAAAACAGTTTTAGCCCATAAACCCACGAATTGTTCCCACTACCCCATCATTTTATCCCTTAATTCCCAAACCCTAATCTAATCCACACCCTATATATACATACACCTATCCTACATATCTCCCACAAAACTTCCTACACTTAAACCCTCTCACAAACATCAAAAATCAGTTCTTACACACTTTTATTCACGAATCAATGGCACCCAAGAGAGCACGCACTATTGACAGCAGCAGCATAGTTCCTACTGCTGATTCATCGAGGGGTACTGCTGCAAGGCCCCGGTTAACTGACAGAGCTGCGGAGGAGTACACTAGGCTGTTGGGGAAGCCGATTCTGAAGGAGAGGGGGTTTTTACCATCAGGGAGGGATGGTGAGTTGTTGCCCATGATTGCAGAGAAGGGGTGGATAGCTTTTTGTGAGTCACCCGAAGCAGTACCGATGAGCGTTGTTCGCGAGTTCTACGCGAACGCGAAGGCTGAAAAGAATGGGTATTCTGTAGTCCGTGGGCTGACGGTTGATTATCATCCTGCGGCGATTCGCCGTGTGATTGGACAGCGAGAGAGGAAGCCCGATGAGGAGAACTGGAATGAAAAGACTGCTGAGGATTTTGACTTGGATTTGATTTGTGTGACTCTCTGTCGACCGGGCACAGTTTGGACCCGCAGTCCAGGCAATAATGAGTATCGTCACTTTCCGGCGATCGCCATGAACAGGTATGCCCGTGCATGGAATGCATTTATATGTGCTAATATTTTGCCTTCTTCACATGCACACGAGGTCACAGTTGAGAGAGCACAGTTGTTGTGGGGAATTCTGCATGATGAGTACTATGTGGACCTTGGTGAGTTTATCTACCAAGGAATTCTGAAGTTTTTGAGGGGAGCAAAGCATATGAACATCCCTTATGCATCTACGGTTATGAAGCTATGCCGAGCAGTGGGAGTGAACTGGCCGGCTCATGAGCAGTTGCAGTTGCCAGCCGCTCCGATTGATTCTGGCACTCTGAATGGGATGCAGGAGTGGACCGGTGGTGAGCCTGAGGAGCATGGGCTGGGTTATCGTCTTCCAGGAGGGCGTCCAGCACGAGGTGCTACTATGGCTAGGCCAGGGCGTGGTGAGGCTGGTTCTTCGAGAGCTCAGGAGGGTGCTGGGATGGGTGATGCCCAGTATAGGAGGCTTTCACAGTGGATGGATGCCATGTATGAAACGCAGAGCAGGTTTGCTCTGGAGCTCACCCTTGCGTTAGGGACTGCTTTTCGAGGCCTTGGAGCTGATATCCAGTGGCCAGTTTTTGGTGAGGACTCTGCATACCCACCGCCTGATACTCCACCCACTGAGGGTGATGATGATGATGACTCCGAGTAGGTATACCCTGTGTTCCTTTCTACTACTTTCACTGAGGACAGTGAAGATTTTTAGTTTGGGGGTGGTAGTTAAGGAATATTGTGTGTGTGTCATTTAGTTGCATATTCATGATAGTTTAGTTCATATAGTTGCATAATTTATGCCATTTAGTTTTTTTTTATGAATGTCATGTAGCTCATGCATTTACCATGATCCCTTTTGCAATAAGTTATCGACTGAATTGTGATATTGATGCGAGTGTAGTGATAGCATTAAAGTGATATTAAGTTGTGTAGGTTGATATGCATGCTAGAAACAATTGTAAGTCCACTAAGTCTTAAAGAATGCGTAAGGGCTAGATTGTTGTTATGATTTGGTTGTTTTCAAGGTCAATCTACTTATTATGCTTAGAATTCGATTATAGGTTCTTAGTGATAAAGACATGAAAAAAGAAAAAAAATTTGGAGAAAAAAATATGGAAGTTGTTGCTAGTTGTGGCTAGGCGTCAAATGGCCAGTAGCCGGCTCGAATATGTTGCGAGTAGTCTAGGGTTGAGCAAGATGGAGCGAAACGCACTTGCTCAGAAGTTATTAAAAAAAAAAAATTAAAAAAAAAAAAAAATTTTTTTTTGCATAATTGATCAAGAGTGGGCTCTTTGGTATTCGAGTTATTAAGTTCTTAGGGGACTTTGTGCCTAGTGACCTAAGGCTTTTAGAGTCTGGGATCCGCTAACCTAACGCTCGTTACATGGATACCATTGTATAATTCTTTTGTGGACCTCACTCATTGTACGGTCAAATAAGCATTTGAGTTGTAAATAAAAAGCACGATTCCGTAGTAAGCTCCAGAGTTCTTGTAGTGTTGTATATCACTTTGTGCCTGGAATTTTTATTCTTTGTATAATCGTAGGATTGCCTTGAGGATAGTCTAGTCATAGTAATTGGTCTAGTTCCGAAGCATATCTGTTAAGCATTTGCACACACCACGTTTCTGGCTGTATGTCCGTTTGCATGAGTTTATTGATCTTTAGTTGTCTAACTGCATTCGTTGAAATGTGGCAATTTGGTTGATTAATTGTAGTAAGGGGGATCGTTGCATTTTCATATAGATTGCATTCATGCATATTTTTATTTGTTTTTGAGTCTGTGACGCTTGAGGACAAGCATCGATTTAAGTTTGGGGGTGTGATAAGTGGCATTTTATACCACTTAGAACGTCTTAAAATGGCTTAAATTGGTGTCTTGAAATCAAGTATTTTGTGTATTTGATGCGTTTTTCTAGTGTTATGCATTTCAGGGTATTAGTTGCATTTCGGGGGAGGAATCATCAAGAATAAGCCTTGGCATGTGTTCACCATTGCGAGAGGAAAGGAATGGGCAGATTACGGCGAAGAAACGAAGCAAACCTGGATTTTTTCCAGTAGAGGCCTGCGCGCCCGCGCAGCAATGCTGAGCGGACGCGCAGCAACCTGCGCGCCCGCGCAGCTATGCTGAGCGGCCGCGCAGGGTCGGGGAAAAAGATAAATTATTTTAGACTTCTACTTCTGTTTGGCTTCCAACTTCTATGTAATCTGAGTTTTATGGGACTATTATATAGGTAGATTTGAGACGTTTTTACAGAGAGTATTAAGGGGATTATGTTTTAGATTGTGTTTTACGCAAGAAGCGAAGGAGATAAGGAAGAAGACCGATTTAGCACACCGCAACGAAGAGGGAGCATATATTCTTGTGATTCTTGTTTCGTTGTAACGTTGGATGCTAGTTTTCTTGATTTGACTTATTTACTCTTGTGACGTACTCTATTTTAATATAATTAGTTTAGTTATTATTTTCTTGTGTTTGTTTGTCATGATTTCATATGAACCCATGATGGCGATAAGTTCTATTATGGGCTAATCGTGATCATGGGGTTGCAACGGATTTATTATGGAATTCTTTAGTTAATTGTTTAATACTTTAGTGTGTGATGATTGCATGATATCTAGTATTGGTTGTGCGTATTCGTCTTATGTGCGTCGCGAACATATAAGATAGGGTGTTAATCTCTTGTGAAGCGACGGTGGATCTTGAGATTTAGAACTTGCCATGCTAGCATAGGTTCATGTACGTTGAGCATGATTAGTGGGTAACTCTAACAGTTTTATTTGCCCTATGTAATCAAAAGGAATAACTTGAGCTTAAATCGTTGTGTTGTCAATTTCTGTAGACATATAGGAACTCAACATAATTGATGACTATTCGACTTCTATCTTAATTGTGGATGCTTGGTAGAATGGTATTAGTACAATGAAAGTTGGCTTTTATCAGTTTTGTGTTATTCGATTAATATCATCACTGTCACATGCTAAAGGTAATAACAATGGCTATAGAAGGAAGTAATAATGAAGTTGTGATCTCATGAGTGTTTTATTATTGATAAATTGAAGTGTTAGTTAAGTGGTTAATTAAGTAGTTAATTATAGTTAATATTTAATCAACAATTTTAAGTGTTATTATCTTAACATTGAGAAGTAATCATACATTGGTGAGTGAGTTTAATTAGACAATAATTTAGTCTGAGTCTCTGAGGGAACGAACTAGAAAGTATTCTATATTACTTGCGAACGCGTATACTTGCGTGAATATTAGCGCGTGTTTTCGCCCTAACACTATCTTACACGTAGTAAACCTTCAGGTTTTGTGCGTGCCAGGTTCTCGGGACTATTCGATTTTTCGATTTGCTACTTCTGTTTGCCCATTGGCTTGTGGGTGAGCCATGGAGGTGAACCGTAACTCAATTTCATTTTCTTCACAATACTTCTTGAATTCCTCGTTGTTAAACTGCGTTCCATTGTCGGTGACTAGGACACGGGGAATTCCATATCGGCACATAATGTTTTCCCACAGGAATTGTGCAACCTGTTTAGTTGTGATTTTGGCCAAGGGTTTGGTTTCAATCCACTTAGTGAAATAATCAATGGCTACAATCAGGAACTTCCTTTGTGCCGTGGCCATAGGGAAAGGCCCTAGAATATCCATCCCCCACATAGTAAAGGGAATAGGCGAGTTGATAGATGTCAGCATCTCGGGAGGTTGTCTAACAACAGGTGCATGCTTCTGACAGCGGTCGCACTTCTTCACATATTCTTTGGCATCAGCCATCATTTCCGGCCAATAAAATCCTAGACGAGTTATCTTATAAGCCAAGGCCCTGCCCCCCAAGTGTTGTCCACAAATACCTTCATGCACTTCTTCAAGAGCCAAGCGTGCCTCATCGGGCCTGAAACACCTCAAGTAGGGAACCACGAAAGATCTTTTGTAAAGAATCCCATCTATCAAAGAGTACCTTAGTGCTCGAACAGTTAACTTTTATGCTTCAGTTGCATCACTAGGCAACCAACCGGTTTGAATGTGAGCCTTGATAGGATCAATCCATGACGTCCCCAGGCCTATGGGAGCCACAAGCTTAACATCTATGCTTCGTGTCTTCAAAACACGGAAGTACACACTTCCCGAACTTTCTTCTATCTCAGATGAAGCAAACTTTGATAGCGCATCTGCCTTAGCATTTTCTTCCCTTGGAATGTGTTCAACATGGCATTCATTAAATTGGGTCATCACAGCCCTTACTAGGCGGACATACTTAGCCATCGTATCATCCCTTGCCTCAAATTCTCCCTTTACCTGGGATATGATCAGCTTCGAGTCTCCCCGAACCTTTAAGTTTTTAACTCTAAGTGTCCCAGCTAGACCAAGGCCAGCTATGAGGGCTTCATATTCTGCCTCATTGTTTGTGGTTGGGATGTCTAGCTTCATAGCATACTCAATTAAGAACCCATCAGGGCTTTGCAAAACCAATCCTGCTCCACTGGAGTTTGTTTTTGATGCTCCATCAAAATAGAGAACCCAATATTCTTTATCATCCTTCTCTTTGCCCCCATTATCAACTCCCTTGTCTTGAGGTATGGCATCTTCCTGCCCCCCGACTTCTTGGTTGGGTATGGTACATTCCACCACGAAGTTAGCTAGTGCCTGGGCTTTTATTGCCGTACATGGCTTATACTTGAGATCGAACTCTCCCAGCTCTATCGCCCACTTAATCAATCTCCCACTTGCCTTGGGACTGTGAATGATATTTCTCAGGGGCTGATTTGTTAGCACCTCAATCTGGTGAGCCTGAAAATAAGGACGCAGCTTTCTCGAAGCCATTACCAAGGCTAAAGCGAATTTCTCAATATTTGAATAATTCAACTCAGCACCATGCAAAATTTCTTTAATTCTTCGAATGCCTTCTGGTTTTCCTCATTCCATACAAAGTCCTTGATGTTCTTTAGTTACTTGAAGAATGATAGGCACTTGTCTCCTGACTTGGAGACGAATCATCCTAGCGCAGCAACCCTTCCGGTGAGTTTCTGAACATCCTTGACGGTTTTTGGTGGTTCCATGTCCAGGATCGCCTTTATTTTGTCGGGGTTAGCCTCAATTCCTCTCTTTGAGACCATCAATCCCAAGAATTTCCCAGATCCTACCCCGAAAGCACACTTCGTAGGATTCAACATCATCTTGTGGTACCTCAGGACCTCAAAAGCTTCCCTCAAATGGGTTATATGAGCAGTCTTTACTAGACTCTTGACTAACATGTCATCAACATAGACTTCCATAGTTTTCCCAATAAAGTCCTTAAAAATTTTATTCACCAACCTTTGATAGGTGGCTCCTGCATTCTTGAGACCAAACGCCATAACAAGATAACAATAAACACCAAAGTCAGTGATGAATGATACCTTTGGAATGTCATTCTTATGCATTTTGATCTGGTTGTATCCGCTAAATCCATCCATGAAACTCAGCATCTCATGCCCAGCAGTGGCATCAATCAAAGTATCAATCCTTGGCAGCGGAAAACAGTCTTTAGGGCATGCATCATTCAGATCGGTAAAGTCTATACACATCCTCCACTTTCCATTAGCTTTCCTTACCATTATAGGGTTTGCTAACCACTCTGGAAATTGGTTCTCCTCAATGAAACCAGCCTCTAAGAGCTTTTCTACTTCCTGTTTTATAGCCTCTTGTCTTTCTGGGGCAAAATTTCTTTTCTTTTGTTTCACTGTCTTCCGGCTTGGATCCACGTTTAACCTGTGAGTAATCAATTCTGGGTCTATGCCTGGCATATTAGCTGCTGACCATGCAAATACATCACTATTTTCTTGCAAAAATTTCACCAACTTCCCTCTAAGGGGCTCCTCTAATGTGGCTCTAATGAAAGTCATCCTCTCGGGATTCTCGGGGTCTAAAGGAACCGAAACCAAGTCTTCTGCTGGCTTTCCTCTCTTCTCGTCATTTTCTCGGACATCCATATCTTCAATAGGAAGAACCTGCCCCCCGACTCCATCTGCCCTCAAAGAGGCCACATAACAGCTTCTAGCCATTTTTTGATCTCCTCTCTCTTCTCCAATCCCGTTTCGGGTGGGAAACTTCATAACTGAATGGTAGGAAGAGGGGACTGCCTTAAAGGCATGTATCCCTGTTCTCCCCATGATAGCCTTATAAGTTGAACTAGCCTTTACTACCACGAAATCCAACATCTGCGTTGCTTGTCTTGGTTCCGTACCTATGGTGGTTGGCAGTTTGATTATTCCTTCCACAGGACATTCTACTCCAGCAAATCCATATATCGGCATGTCGGTTGGTGTCAACTGGGAATCCTTATACCCCATCCTTAGAAAGGCGTCATGGAGCAATATATCCATAGAAGCACCATTATCCACAAGAACCCTCTTAACCGGGCTATTTCCTATTATTGGTGTTATGACCAATGGGTCGTCATGAGGAAACTTTACGCCCTCTAGGTCAGAATCATCAAAAGCCAATGTTACTTCTGTCCTGGCCCTCTTCGGGGCTTCTCCAACAATATGCATAACCTCTCTAGTATATGCCTTTCTTGAATTTTTGGACAATCCAGCAGCAGTCGGACCTCCAAAGATCGTGTTTATCACAGGTCCTCGAGGGCGTCGTGGTCCTCCAAAAATTGCATTTATAACCGGCCCTCTAGGTTGGGGATTCCGCCCCTGATCGTCTTGGTCCCTCCTACGATCTTCAAAATTCTTCCTTCCACTATTATTTCTGTCCCCTCCATCCCCAGTATACTTGTTCAATCTTCCATTTCGAATAAAAAACTCAATTTCATCTTTCAATTGCCTACACTCATCGGTGTCATGGCCAACATCCTTGTGAAACCTACAATACTTGCTCTTATCTAGCTTGGCGGGATCAGCCTTCAAGGGCTTAGGCCAGCGAATATCTCTATCTTTCTCAATCTCCATCAAAATCTGACTTCTAGGAGCATTCAGTTTAGCGTATTCAGTGAACTTTTGCCCAGGTCCTCCCTTCTTGGGGGTTGAATCAGGGTTTTGTTCGGTTCTAGGATATTTGTCCTTTGCAATATATTCTAGATCAGTTTTCCGCTTCTTGCCTCCAGTGGGCTCATTACTTACTACGGTCTTCCTCATACTTTCTTCAACCTTGATATACTTCCCTGCCCTCTCTTGAAGCTGCAACATGCTTTCAGGGCGACGTTTGGCCAAGGACATCTAGAAAAACTCGTCCCTAGTTCCTTGTTGCAGTGCTATGATAGCTACCTTATCATCAAGGTTCGGGACTTTTAAAGCCTCTTTTGTCAAACGATTCAGGTAATCTCTCAAGGATTCCTTAGCTCCCTGCACAATACTCATAAGAGATGTTGAACTTTTCTCATGGACTCTCCCGCTGATGAATTGCTTAATAAAAGCCTGACTTAACTCTCTGAACGATCAAATAGAGTTTGGGGGTAAGCGACTGTACCATCTTTGAGCCATACCCGACAGGGTTTGAGGGAAGGCCCGACACTTAATAACGTCATTCACGGGTTGCAGCAGCAGTGCATTAGAGAATGTCCTGACATGGTTAGCGGGGTCTCCGGTTCCATCATAGGCTTTGATAGTGGGCATCTTAAATTTCCTTGAGATATGGGCATTCATTATTTCTTCTGTGAAGGGTGGAGTTGGATCATCAGGATTTCCAAGGGGAAGGAGATTGCTTGGATCAGTTCTTGGGAAGACAGCCCTTCTTCGTACTGGACCATACAGGTCTATGACAGGAGGAGGATTTTTCCCCCTAGGAGGTATCTGGGGTCTGGTGGCCTGGTGAGCTTCCAAGTCACACCTCAGCCTTTGGATCTCAGCCTCATGAGCCCTTATCCTTTCCTGCACTTCCTGGGGATTCGCCCCTTGGGTGCTTCGAGGGCGTTGCCTTCCATCGGCCATCGGCTCCTTGCCTGGATGTCTCCTTCTTGGGGCCACTTCATCATCCGAAGATTTGGAATCTCTCTCAGTGTAAGGACCAGAAAATTCCCGATCTTCGGGGATAGGAGCCAAACCTCGTATATAAGGGGGCG
Source organism: Apium graveolens (assembly GCF_009905375.1). NCBI lineage: Eukaryota > Viridiplantae > Streptophyta > Magnoliopsida > Apiales > Apiaceae > Apium > Apium graveolens. The sequence goes on from NC_133653.1 coordinate 192,600,784, forward strand.
ATTGCCCTCGTGCTTCACTTCGCCCAACATATCCACTTCCTCCAACCTTGAATAGTCGAGGGAGTCGTCCCTTGTGGCTGAGATTGAGTTGCCCCTATCTGGGTTTCTGCTTGAGTAGATGCATAAGTTGAGTGGGGAGGAATCTCCACGGTTGAAGAAATCACCTGAGTTGTCCCTGATGGTGTTCCCTCCTCCAGAGCGCTAGTTGTTCTCCGTGTTCTCGCCATGGTTGTTGTTCACTTCCCACAGACGGTGCCAAATGTTATGGATAAAAAACTAATATATATAATTGCTATATTTAATACTAAGGAACGTGAGCTGTGAAGCTTGATTTGATTGCTCTTGTGTTTCGTGACTCAATCTGCCTTAACAAGATGCCTACGTACCTTGCTGATTGCCAAGGATCAAGTCAAAAAACATAGTTCTGATGTGTGGGGTGAGACCCCTTATATAGATGTTGAGAGTCCTTGAATTGGACTTGGTATAGGAGACTTGGTGGGCAAGTCTCATAATTAGAATGGACTTTGGAGTCCTAGATAGTAGGAAACTGATTCCTTATCCTTTTAGGTCCCCTTGAGGCCAATCTACAAGGATTTATATCCCCACTAGGACTTATCTTAATAGCTGTTTTCCTCCTTTATTTATTAATTATGAAATTAATAAATAATCAGGGCTTTTGGGCCTTCTTTGTTCTGTCAGCCCTGATCTGGTCCATCAGGCCTGATCAATGTGTTGACCTTCTTGGTCTGAATGTCATACATCTTCTTATTGGGCCTAGCAACCCACACCTTGCAATATTTAATTATACAATCAGGATTTATTTATCCCTATCAGTGGGTGAGCCATAAATTGCTCAACAAGTCCGCAATATATAAACAGTGTTATAATAAACTGAATGAACCGGTAATCTCGTATATCTGCAAAGATATAACCTCGCGAGAAAAGAACGAAGGCCACTATCAGCGAATATCAAATGAACTAAATTGGACACAAGTTCGCACCTATATCCTGCTGATCAGCCAAGATACAATACAGACCCATACCTCAATGTATAGATCCATTCGGGTACCCATGCTCTACGGCCCAATGCAAGGATCCAGTTAATTCCCGGCCCTTAGGATCAAGTGTATCCCTGATCCCAATCGTCACCATCCAGTCCATAGAGGAGGAACAACCGGGACAATCGGTATGCTTTGATATATCCCAATATCATAATATATCAAGAGATATGTATATATATATAACTACTAGAATATGAATAGAGGATTCAACGAAGTAGGAGAAATCAGGAATTAAAATAAAATATGAACAAAGGCATGATAATTGTATTTTAGTGATTGTGAACAAATATTATCAGTATGTAATTGAGATGAGAATCTGAAAGCAATTCACTATTCTGAATTCAGAATATGGAAAAAACTTTCCTTTCACGCGATTTACTCCAAGTACTTCACCGTATTCTATCACCGACTCGACTCACCTTGTTGGTTTTGCTTCTATAAAAGAATTTAGACTTATTTAGTCATTCCGCATCTCAATCGCGTCTCAAATATAGCCCTATCATCTACCCATACGCGTATTACTAACTCGTATACTAATTATTTGCAGATAAGACCCAACTAACCACATAATTCATATAAGCACATAAATCATATAGTCATTCTAGGTTTAAAATAATATTTACAAACGAAATCGATTCACTATTCGCTTAACTGAACAATATATGAATCGTTTCACATTTTTCAGAATTTATTGGACTCATTTTTATACGCAATAAGGCTTACAAGTAATTATCAAATTTGACTTACTTCTAAAAGAAATTAGGATTTAATACTGTTTTGAATGAAAATAGATCACTTTTCTGAGTCAAAGGGCTTTCGTTTCGCTCAAATCGGATAAACAATTCAATTATTATTCGATAAATACAGATAAAAATTAATTTATTATTCAATATAAATAATTATAAAACTAATTATTAAACCCTAAAAATATTTTTAAATAATTATTTAGGAAAAATCAGAATTAAAAATGATTTTTCCATAATTTTTGGAATTACAATGAATTTATTATGATTTATTGAAAATTATTTGATTAATTATCAAAATAATTAATCATTTTTAAATAATTAATAACTAATAAATAATTAAAGAAATGAGTAATTCTGATTTTTAGAAAATATTTCAGAATTGTTTATAATATAAATCAATTAATTAAATAATTAAATAATCAATTTATAAAATAAATAAAAACGGATTTTATAATTAATAAAAATAAAAAAAATAAAAATTCAGAAACATTTGTCAAATACCAATCCTTGACAAAAACAGATCCAAACCGGGTCTTGGAAACGGGTTAACCAGGTCAAATCCGAGTCATGAAGAACATGACCGGAAAATCCCCAGAATCCGGCGACCGGCCAGGATTCTGGTGACCCAATTTCAGGCCAAAAACAACATCATTTGATGTAGCTTTCATAGGGTTTTTATTCCAAATTATAACGCCCTCCAAACCCGGGTCAGAAGTTTGGGGCCCATAACACACACACACACACACACCATATTTAAACCTGCTTATGAATATAATATATATATATATATATATGAAATGACCCTACTTAGCATAATTCAAGGATCGACGTAGTTCAAAGTATGTCCACAAGCCACAATCTTATTTATAACATAAACGTACCAAAACCCAGTTTATTTATCTTACAACTGAAGTTTAAACTTTATTACAAACTATCTACACAACCAAGCCAAACATCATCTGCTAGTCTATTCCATTTCAACCTGGATATCTAGCTCGCACACTTCTCTGTGGATCCTCGCTACCACCAGTTTCCTTTTTCACTGGAAAAGAATATAAACAATTTTGCAAGAGTGAGCTAACTAGCTCAGCAAGTCACAAAGACAGTAACTGAGATTAACAATGATCAACTGAAATGATATAAGGAATCAAGTTTAATGATAAGCAATGATTAGAATTGGATATTCATTTTCATTTTAGAAACCAAGGTTAGGCTGCTGATCAGTCACGCACTAACCCCGAGCAAGGCTCCCAGCTTTGCTCTATATACTGGATCCAAGGCACACATTGGTCTATTATGACCACGAATCTGGTCCATATTTAAAAACAATCCAATTCTAGAATCACAATATGATAAGCCATGTGAATCAATAGTTGAATCATAAACAACATTTATTTTTAATTCATAAGATAATCTGTAATTCCATGAAATAATAGGGAAATCAAAAAGGTTGGGTTTTAACCAAGGAAGGAATCAGGAAGTAGAAGACCCCAAGGGTTCAAGAGTTATAAGAGTTGGTCTTCTGTTATGCAAGGTATAAGGGTTGATATGTTAAGCAATCTTGTATCGAGACTCAGTATATGGTAGATACGTATTTGTTGAATAATATCGTATAGGTATGGTTTGTATCTGAGGATTCAACAAATGACGGTTTATGAAGAATCAGGCTTATGGCTTAAGATCAATAAGATTCAGGGTTTGGGATAAATGCTTCAAAGTACTTGCAATATAGAATAGGAATGGTTTGGAATAGATATAATATAATGAAAAGAGTTCACAATACTTGTAATAACATTAAGAAGAATAGGAACACTTGCCTTTTCAATCCGCTTTTACTTTCCTAACACTTGTCAGTTGGTTCCCACTCATTAATCACTTGCTTTCCCTTTCTACGTCTCGCTTCCTCTGTTAAACATCACATGTACTTATCAATACTACTTCTCATCACATTATATTTGTTACAAGATTCTAACTACCCTTCGTTTCACCCAAATCCGACGTACGAATTGAAAGTTATGAATAAAATAGTCAAACAATACACGCACAATCATATTACGCATCAATCCGATCACATATAACATGTAGCACGTAAGATATTCAATTAAAATAATTATTCAAGGAAGATTTGGGGTTAAAATGATTTTCCAGGTATTTAATATGATTTTTTGAACATTTTTCGGAATTTCAACGGGACTCCGAATCATTTTACAAGTAAATAATAGGGTTCGAACACCCGAGTTTGTGTGGTGCCCTCCAAACCCGAGTTAGAAGTTTGGGGTCCACAACACATACACAATATATAAACCTGTATAAGAGATATTATTTATAATGACCCTGCTTCACAAAACCACGGATCGCAACAGGTTAAAGTATGAAAATAAGCCACAACCTTAACTTTTATTACAACGTACCAAATTCCCCTTTTATTTAACTTACAACTGATAATAAAAGTATTCTTACAATTTGACTATCTCTCTATCGCACGAAGCTTCTGCTAGCTCGATCCAACTCAACTGGAACCTTAGCCCGCACTTTGGACTGAGGAACTTCACTATCATCCATATCCTTTTCAACTGTAACATATATAAAAAGATTCGCAAGAGTGAGCTAACTAGCCCAGCAAGTCATGATAACGATAACTGAGGTTAAACAATGATCAAATGAGATGATTCAAAGGAATCAAGTTTCTTTTTAACTAATCATTAGAATTGGATATTCATTTTAAGTTTTAAAAACCAAGGTTAGGCTGCTGATCAGTCACGCGCTAACCCCGAGCAAGCACACATCACTGCTCTAATTACTGGATCCAAGGCACACATTGGCCTAACTTGACCATTGGTATGGTCTGACCACGAATCTGGTCCACATGTATAAAACTATCCAATCCCAAAGCAGTTCAATAGGATAAACAATATAATTCGATAAAACAAGATCATAATCAATGATGGTTAAACACTTGAATAAAAACGTAAGGAAACTCAAAGATATCTCAAGGGTATATCAGGGTATGTATAAGAAACGGTTTTCAGTTTGTACAAGGGTCAGGTATTAGACCAGTAATGATTTTTCAGGATATGGTTCTTTGATTTTATAAAGAATGATTGGAATATAAAAGTTTCTGTGTTTTCAAATCATTGTCTTTCAGTGTTTGGTGTTTGGTAGTTATACTTTTGAAGAGTAGTATTATATTTGTATGGTTTGGTGTCTGAGGATCAACAAAAGGGCGGTTTGCAAAGAATAAGGCTTACGGCTCAAGATCAAGAAAGAATCAGGGTTTAAAGGTAAATAGTTTGAAGCATATGCATTATAAAACAAGAGTTATGTTTAATAATAGCAACATGTTATGAAACCGTTCGAAAACATTGGTAATATATCTTGAAGAAAAGTTCAGAAATACTTGCCTTACAAGGCGTTACAATTATTAATGATCAACTCTGAGTCGACTCTGCTGCTCAGGCTCTAACGTCCAATCACTAGATCCCCTTGGATTCAACTTTAACACTTAGGTCTTTCTGTAGAAACACTACTGAGCTCGTCGACTGACCACTAGGTTATCTTTAGTCCATCGTCCACTTTCAGGTTCCCGATTATAACCTACAGGGTCGAAATGCTCTACGTTAGACGTCTAGGTATGCTTGACATATCCTCGATACTAATTCTTACCCAACGATATTCAAACCCGACTCGTAATTATTCATATTAGAATAACACAGACAATAATTAGGGTTCACATTCTCGAAATTGATTCAGTATTTATTTTCAGAAAAGACGTATACTCGTCATTTTACGAAATTAGGGTTACTGTGTTTTGGATAAAACATACAACACAACATACAATCAGGTTTTATATAAAACATATGTATATATATTTACTTATACTCGCTCGACGTCCCTATAATCCTCGGATACGCTCCCGTATTTTCGTAGTTCAATTTTCCGGAAATCAGACAGCGTCCCCTTTGTTTATCGGACTACCCGTCGAAACATCAATCGACGTCAATTCAACGACAATCCAATTTAAACCACGACAACCAGTTACAACTTGCAAATTCCAATCACCGATACAATTTAGTTATTAATTATTATTACTCGTATATTTATATTTTTATTTGTAGGACTCAGAAATGATTCATCATTGTCCACCGTCGGCTCGCCGAGGCTCATCGTCGACGGCGGCAAAATTTTCGGGGCACCCAATTATTCGGGTTCCAACACAAATATTCCACCAATTAATTTAGTTAAAATCAATCGCACGAAATTATTTATATCATGAATCGTAGTCATAATTCCCTGCAATTAAAATAATTACACGGATTAATTCAGATTACTGAACCAGAATACAACCAACAGAACAAGGTAACAGAACAGGGCTACACGCGCACAACGCGCCACAACACAAACACCGCAAAGCAACCAAGAACATAGGGACGGTCGGAAAGCCCAAAGCCACATACCCAAACTTCACCCACATAGACACACACATACATGAATTGTACACACACATCAATACACATACATACAATCATGTATGTATATATATACATATAACAACATAGATGAATCGATTAGCAATCGAAACAAAAAGGCTGGAAGTAGTTACCGGAACACAGGCGACATAGGGAGTAATAAAAAGGAACGACAACAGGAAAAGAAAGGAAAGATCGAGAGAGATTGATGATAGAGAGAGCTGAGAGAGAGTAGAGCGAGAGAGAGAACGAGAGATGAGAGATTGAGAGACTACAAATTGATATTTACAATATCAAATGACTCACACCTCTGTTTCGCTTAAAAACACGGCACGTGTCCCGTTTAATGGACACGTGTCGTGTCCTAACTGATTACAAGCCGATTCGCATCATTTTAATCGATTTTAATGATAAAATCTGCGAATAAATATTACCCAAACCGTACCAAAATAATCCTAAAATTTTCTAAAAATCCTGAAACTAATAAAATAAAATTTTTATAATTTTTAAAATATTTTTGAAATGCAACTCATATATGCATTTAACAATTAATGATCCGAGCTGCACTTAAAATAATTTCAGAAAATCACGAAAACAGTCTTAAAATGTTAGAAATATCCCAAAGTTTATAAAAACGTAATTTTCAAAATTTTAGAGCAATTTTCGAAGTGCACTATGTACCCGCTTTTATAACAATTTAATGAAACAACGCGCGGGTGAAATTAATTCCAAAAATTTCCAAAATAATTTTAAAAATTCTCAGAATATTATAAACTTAGAAAAATATGAACTTCATAATTTTTGAAGAATTCTGGAATTAAATACAGATTTTGCAATTAAATGGAGTCAGAAAATCATACAGGGTTAAATAATTGATAAAATATTGATTTCTAAATTTTGTAAAATCCCAAAAATAATTATTGAAATTATAAAATCATAAAACTAATTTTAGAGACAATCCAAATATTTACGGATTTAAAACTGTAATAAATTCACCTTTGAAATAAAACAGAACAATATAGCTCAACTTTTAGCTACACATTCCAATCCTTTACACAAAAAATTCACAGATAAATAGTATATATCAGCACACCGCTGCCAACACCAAGACACATATTTTAGTAAATTAATACTTCCACAATTATATATTTAAATAATTCAAAAGTACACGAGTCGTTATATCCTTCCCCCTTAAAAAGATTCTGTCCTCAGAATCTGGTCTAGTTACATAAATGAGGATATTTGTCAAGCATATCTGACTCTAGTTTTCCAAGTAGACTCTTTTATTCGAGGATTTCGAACGTACTTACTATTGATATACACTCATTTCCAATGACTTGTCGTTAATGATTAAGAATTTAGATCGATTATTAAGTACAAATCAACTTGGATGAGAGTCCATTGGCTACTGATCAATCACTTGATAAAAATCAGATACTTATCGCCCTAACCTTGACAGGCAAAACACATTATATGTGCACACTGATGCGACTATAACATCAACTCATGAACAACTTTATCTATTTTTATCAACACTTCGAGAATGATTTACTAAGTTTAGGACTTAACCTGTCCCTTCTACTTAGACTTATCCAATCTCTTTCAAGACGACACTTCCTATTTCTATACTTATACTTTCTCTCAATACAATTTTGCCTTCTTTCTTTGTCTATTCTGAGCTGCTTCAATCAATATTACTATGCTCTTGGTGTGCCAATTTAACTTAGAATTTGACAACTTTCTTTCTCCCACTTTATTTTAATAGAAATGGGGACCTACACTTGCGTTCTCATGAAGCTTGGTAAAGTGGCATTCCAAAGCTGACATCGTTGATAAATGATCACTCCAGTGTTTCCTTAAAATTCAACCTCTCAACATACCTTATAGTTCCTGAATCGCTTTATCATTCTGACCCTTTGCTTAAGGATGATAGACGGTGCTCATTTTTAACTTAGTTTCCAAACATTTAAACATCTCTTATTCTTTTTCATCAATTAAGGCTGAAAAGTAATCTCATATATTCACGTATTATCACCTTTAAATATTTGAACTTCAGATTCCACTCTTCCCAATTCGTCTATTAACTTCTTGGTGGTCTTAATTATATCCAATCCTTTCTGTCGGCATAAGGCATCTATGACTATACGGCTTTGCTTAGGTAGTTGTTAATGGATTAATTTAGAATCTTATGTTATCCTTAAAATTTCATTTTTTGAAGACTCAACGTATCTGATCTTTGGAGAAAAATTCTTGGACATCCCACGCAGACTTTCTTATTCCTTGAGTAGCTGAGGATGTTATCAATAAATACAGTTTGCTTATCCAAGTACTCCTTATACACCACGTTCCTTAATTCTTTATAGCCACCTGATACACTTGTTATTTCATATATTATCACTAGAGCTTGCAATGCTCTTAACTTACTTTAATCATAATCTCTGATATTTTCTTAGGTCGGATTTTAAGTTAATCATCGAGATATAACACACTTCTTAAATTAGGTCTCATAGGTAATCATTCCTCATAGGGGTTATTTATTCTTATTCGTTGTTTTATTAAACTCCCACTAATCAGTACATAATCTCATAATTGTATTCATTTTCTCCAATAACATCACTGATACATTTTTATGATTTGCTTCTTGTTAAATCACTTCCTGGGTCTGTCTTATCCACTAGGTCTTCCAATACTTCTTCTTAACTCTTTGATATGTCCAACACTTCCTGATCTATCTTGAAATTTCCTTCTTATACCTGGTTATCACTATTTTTCTTTAAATTTCCATATATCTTGGCATTTCTTCAGTAAATTAAATACTTTATATTATGAATATCCTGTGGGATCTCATTTCTTAATCCTTCTAGTTACAACATCCAAGTGTTGGAAGAAAACCTGGGGATATCATGATCATGCTTCTGGGTGTATAAATTTCCTCTTACTAACTGCTAACATCGTGATCCATTATCTACTCTTGACATCTTATCTTTCCTTTAACAACTTCGACTGAAAGGTCATACTATCCATTCTTACTCCTTTTGGATTATAAACTCTGACTTCCAATTCCAATTTCTAAAATTCCATAGATAATTCTTCTGGTGCAGTTTCTATATTCGTTTTCTCCTTTTTGCTTATCGCTTGCCTCCATATTTGCTTTTCCTCGTGAATACATACTTCAAACTCTTATGGTCTGTATAACTCTTACACCTTTCTCCATACATATCATGTTTCCCAATCTTTCGAAATGAATATTATTACTGTTAGTCCAAATTGTGAGTAGGATATTTCTGCTCATAAGGTTTCGGTTGTCTGGGTGCATATACAATAACTTTATGGTGTTGCATCAACATACTTCCTACTTCCTTAAGAGAAGCATCACTATACACTACCAAATCTCCTTAATACTTTCAAAATGATAAAGCAGGTGTTGTAATCATTCTTTCATTTATCTTCGTAAAACTTTCTTCACCCTTCTCCATTTCATATAAACTTCTTACTTTTCCTGGTTAGCTTCGCCCAAGATGTTGCAACTTTCAAGAAATCTTGCACAAATTTCTGATAGTACCCGGCCCTTGATAAAACTTTTTACTTTTGTTGGTGTTTCTGGTCTCTTTTCATTCATAGTAACTTTAATTTCTGCTGAATCTCTTTTGATCTTCTCCACATTGACTATTTATGCTAAGAACTATATTTCATACAACTTCTTTCTTCTCCAACTTCCCCGTTATCCGTATATGCTTTGCATGATTCTCCGTTGACTTTAAGTGTTACACTACAGCTTATCCAGATATTCCTTAAAGTTTATGCCCATCAAGTTCAAATATTACTGGTATATTGGTTGATCCAAATGGCAGTACAAAAATTTTATAACACAATACTTAGTTCTGAAAATTATCTTTGATATATCCATAGGTTTAATCTTCAATTGGTGAAATACCAAATTTTAAATCGATCTTACAAAAGTACTTTGCTTCCTTCTTCTGATCAAACAAATCATTGGGTCAAGGTAACAGATACTTGCTCTTGATAATAAACTTGTTAAACTTTCGCTATTCGACGCACAACCTCATACTTCCATCTTTCTTATTAGTAATGAATACCGGTGCACCTTATGGGGTACACTAGGTCTAATCGCTCCTTCTTTTAACGTCTCGTACATTTGCTTTGCAAATTTTCTCCTTGTAACTGGTGCCATTTTATATAAGGCCTTGGTCACTGACTCCGTCTCAGGTGCAACGTCAATCGCGAGCTTCATTTCTCTATCTGGAGGAAATGTTGATAACTTATCTGGAAACATATCTTCAAACTCTTTAATTGCTATAAAATCTTCAATTTTTGTTTGCCTCTAACTTTTATTTATCTCATAATTATCGTAATACTCACATCTTGATCATCATAATCATCGTTAACCAATTCTTTACCTTCCTTTTTCCTTTATGCCTCATCATATCCTCATCTGACGTTTTCAGAGCTATCTTTTCATCACGACAGTTTGTCTGGGCATCATGCTCCCATAGTCAATCCATTCCTTAGAATAATGTCAAGTCCTCTTGTCTCAAATGATATCAATTCTTCACAACTTATTGCCAGAAATCTCAATTCCATCATTGGTATTCACTTATGTAACAATTACACGTTCTTGACTTGCTACTCCTTTAATCATAATCTTATCAATTCAACAGAGTAACTCATCTCATCAACAAAACCTTGAGAGATAAACACTTAGGTTTCTCTCATATTTTTTGATACTTTAATGCATGAGGTATTTACCATAATCATCCATGTTATCACGCCCGTAATTTGAACAACATATTTCATAGGAAAATCGCATATTCTCGTTCTCGAAGACGTATTCCTTATTGGAGTAGATTCCTTTGGTCCTTAGTGCATCCCTGACTGGGTTAGTGATTTGCAATTCTCACCATATGCCCTTGTTTGCTTCCCATGCGTGAGAAGTAGATGGAACTTTGCCCGCTTGGTCCATAATTCGTTGATTTCTGTTTGAAAAACTCTTACAAAGAATGACAGTACAACGAAGCAACTGGAAGGATTCACAATTCAACAAAATTCAGAGTTGAAAAGAAAGAAGAGACAAAGATTTGAATATGAATGAGACAACCACATTGGTACTTAAGATGGCCAGTCTTTCATACCATTTGGCATACAGCACATGTTTAGGTGGCGTCCTACCTGACTCTTCGTCATTCCGACAAAGTGTCTCACCATAACACTATTTGTCCCAATCAAAAAGCAAAACTTGAGGAAACAATTAAATTTGAAAGGAATGCAATATCCTCCTTTTCGATATCATAGCAAAGAGTTTATTTAAGAAAAGAAGTTCATACCTTTTTAGGAATTGAATAGGAATATATGTTGTAATATTGAAGGCAAGAACGATACCATTGGTCACCATCCACATTTCATTTGTATTCATCTTTTGAGCTCGTTCGATCATATCCCAATTGCGTCATATAACAACTTTAGAAAGTCCGCTGAAATGTCTTCGCAAACCAACCATTATAATGTATTCTTACTTGCTAAGTTTTGCGTCTTTAACATCGCACTTACACGCATAATACCTTAACAATTCGATCATAATGGCGTTCCTACTAGGTAACTTCGAGATTCCTCTTTTAATTTAGAATAATCATGTACCATTCGACATAACGATCCTTTTGTTAATAATATTCTGCTTTTAGAGAGGTCTGGAAATCTTTCCAATCTTCTGCGATCACGCTCCGGCTTCTGTTAAATCAATGAATTCTTCGAACTCTGATAGTCCTAGTAATTGAATGTATACTTACTCCGTACGCTGATTCTGTTGTAAATTTTATCAAATAATACTTGCACTTTACTGTCAGGAATAATCAACTTCTTTATAATCATAGGTTACTTCATTCTCGAAATTAGCAATACTAAGTCTGAAGTAAGTATCCTTCCAGAAAATCCAGGTTTTTAACAAACAAGAAACTCAAGTAGTAACTTGACAACCAAGGTTTAAAACTTATATTATTCAAAAAGGCATTTAGAAATTTGTAAAATAAAATCTTTTTCGAAAACTTGTTTAAAAAGTTTGGAAAATCACAAACCTAGTTGTCTTTACTATATGAGTTGGTTATTGTCCTTCCGACCTATAACAAGGTACCAAATTAATGGAACGATCATATAAAGGTCCATTCACTTCAATCTACCTTTTCTCTTTTATCGTGTCCACTTACCTTCCTTAATCGACGAAACTTCAATTGTTGTCGCACATTATCTTATTCGTAGCTTCACATCAAGGCTCCCATACTGGTAATACTCCCAACATTATCGTTGCAGTAGTTAAGTAGAACAGGCTATCCAATAGTCAACAAGTTTATTTCATAGAACAAAGTTTGCTCGTATCACATCACATCACTACTTCACATATCACATTTATCATAGCACTATCATTTAATTCCATCAAAATTCCAGGTTTATACCTTTCTCTCTAACTCTTTTAAGATTCATCTAATTCATCCCATAATTATTCACGGGTGGCTTAGTCACTAATGGCTTCTTTTAACCCGATAACAGCTATCCTCTGAAACACTTAAATCTCCTCTCTAAACTTTGTCTCACATTTATTTATATCTCAAGCGCTCACCATTTACTGTAGCTCTCGAATCCATCCTCACAGGTACAATCGCTTCATAGGACAAGTTCTAAATTGGGGGTATAGAATAGGATGTAGGGTAAACTAAAGAGATACACTCACAGCCGAATGTCCATTGAAACAAGAATAAACAGATGGAGGTTCTTAAATAGGTAGTCTCATATCAAGAGGTAGTAGAATAGTGTAGAATAGCTTGAAGGGGTGCAACTATCATAACAGAAGGTAGGACCATTAATACTAATGAAAGAACAAGGTGCGAACCAAATATAGGAAAAGATGATAATCCTCGAAAGGAAAGCTCCAAATAATCCATTGCCGTTGTCTGGAGATCACGTCGCAAACTAAGAATCCCGAATCACAACACGAACCATTCCGGAGACCTACTAGATAGTCGCACTCATCCTCACGACATCTTATCTTTCTATTTCCTATTCCTAATCCTAACCCTCTACCCATTCCCGACAATCCAGGCTTATTTCAGTGACTTATAACCTGTAGCTCTGATACCAACCTGTGGCGCCCTCCAAACCCGGGTCAGAAGTTTGGGGTCCACAACACATACACAATATCTAAACCTGTAAAAGAGATATTATTTATAATGACCCTGCTTCACAAAACCACGGATCGCAACAGGTGAAAGTATGAAAACAAGTCACAACCTTAACTTTTATTACAACGTACCAAATTCCCCTTTTATTTAATTTACAACTGATAATAAAAGTATTCTTACAATTTAACTATCTCTCTACCGCATGAAGCTTCTGCTAGCTCGATCCAACTCAACTAGAACCTTAGCCCGCACTTTGGACTGAGGAACTTCACTATCATCCATATCCTTTTCAACTGTAACATATATAAAAAGATTCACAAGAGTGAGCTAACTAGCCCAGCAAGTCATGATAACGATAACTGAGGTTAAACAATGATCAAATGAGATGATTTAAAGGAATCAAGTTTCTTTTTAACTAATCATTAGAATTGGATATTCAATTTAAGTTTTAAAAACTAAGGTTAGGCTGCTGATCAGTCACCCACTAACCCCGAGCAAGCACACAGCACTGCTCTAATTACTGGATCCAAGGCACATATTGGCCTAACTTGACCATTGGTATGGTCTGACCACGAATCTGGTCCACATGTATAAAACTATCCAATCCTAAAGTAGTTCAATAGGATAAACAATATAATTCGATAAAACAAGATCATAATCAATGATGGTTAAACACTTGAATAAAAATGTAAGGAAACTCATGGATATCTCAAGGGTATATCAGGGTATATATAAGAAACGGTTTTCAGTTTGTATAAGGGTCGGGTATTAGACCAGTAATGATTTTTCAGGATATGGTTCTTTGATGTTATAAAGAATGATGGGAATATAAAAGTTTCTGTGTTTTCAAATCATTCCCTTTCAGTGTTTGGTGTTTGGTAGTTATACATTTGAAGAGTAGTATTATATTTGTATGGTTTGGTGTCCGAGGATCAACAAAAGGGCGGTTTGCAAAGAATAAGGCTTACGGCTCAAGATCAAGAAATAATCAGGGTTTAAGGGTAAATAGTTTGAAGCATATGCATTATAATACAGGAGTTATGTTTAATAATAGCAACATGTTATGAAACCGTTCGAAAATATTAGTAATATATCTTGAAGAAAAGTTCAGAAATACTTGCCTTACAAGGTGTTATAATTATTAATGATCAACTCTGAGTCAACTCTGCTGCTCAGGCTCTAACGTCCAATCACTAGATCCCCTTGGATTCGACTTCGACACTTAGGTCTTTCTGTAGAAACTCTACTGAGCTCGTCGACTGACCACTAGGTTGTCTTTAGTCCATCGTCCACTTTCAAGTTCCCGACTATAACCTATAAGGTTGAAATGCTCTACGTTAGACGTCTAGGTATGCTTGACATATCCTCGATACTAATTCTTACCCAACGATATTCAAACCCGACTCGTAATTATTCATATTAGAATAACACAGACAACAATTAGGGTTCACATTCTCGAAATTGATTCGGTGTTTGTTTTCAGAAAAGACGTATACTCGTCATTTTACGAAATTAGGGTTACTGTGTTTTGGACAAAACATACAACACAACATACAATCAGGTTTTGTATAAAACATACGTATATATATTTACTTATACTCGCTCGACGTCCCTATAATCCTCGGATACGCTCCCGTATTTTCGTAGTTCAATTTTCCGGAAATCGGACAGCGTCCCCTTTGTTTATCGGACTACCCCGTTGAAACATCAATCGACGTCAATTCAACAACAATCCAATTTAAACCACGACAACCAGTTACAACTTGCAAATTCCAATCATCGATACAATTTAGTTATTAATTATTATTACTCGCATATTTATATTTTTATTTGTAGGACTCAGAAATGATTCATCATTGTCCACCGTCAGCTCACCGAGGCTCATCGTCGACGGCGGCAAAATTTTCGGGGCACCCAATTATTCGGGTTCCTACACAAAAATTTCACCAATTAATTCAGTTAAAATCAATCGCACGAAATTATTTATATCATGAATCGTAGTCATAATTCCCTGCAATTAAAATAATTACACATATTAATTTAGATTACTGAACCAGAATACAACCAACAGAACAAGGTAACAGAACAGGGCTACACGCGCACAACGCGCCACAACAGAAACACCGCAAAGCAACCAAGGACACAGGGACGACCGGAAAGCCCAAAGCCACACACCCAAACTTCACCCACATAGACACACACATACATGAATTGTACACACACATCAATACACATACATACAATCACGTATGTATACATATACATATAACAGCATAGATGAATCGATTAGTAATCGAAACAAAAAGGCTGGAAGTAGTTACCGGAACACAGGCGGCATAGGGAGTAATAAGAAGGAACGACAACAGGAAAAGAAAGGAAAGACCGAGAGAGATTGATGATAGAGAGAGCAGAGAGAGAGTAGAGTGAGAGAGAGAACGAGAGAAAAGAGACTACAAATTGATGTTTACAATATCAAATGACTCACACCTCAGTTTCGCTTAACAACACGGCACGTGTCCCGTTTAATGGACACGTGTCATGTCCTAACTGATTACAAGCCGATTCGCATCATTTTAATTGATTTTAATGATAAAATCTGCGAATAAATATTACCTAAACCGTACCGAAATAGTCCTAAAATTTTCTAAAAATCCTGAAACTAATAAAATAAATTTTTTATAATTTTTAAAATATTTTTGAAATGCAACTCATATATGCATTTAACAATTAATGATCCGAACTGCACTTAAAATAATTTCAGAAAATCACGAAAACAGTCTTAAAATGTTAGAAATATCTCAAAGTTTATAAAAACGTAATTTTCAAAATTTTAGAGCAATTTTCGAAGTGCACTCTGTACCCGCTTTTATAACAATTTAATGAAACAACGCGCGGGTGAAATTAATCCCGAAAATTTCTAAAATAATTTTAAAAATTCTCATAATATTATAAACTTAGAAAAATATGAACTTCTTAATTTTTGAAGAATTCTGGAATTAAATACAGATTTTGCAATTAAATGGAGTCAGAAAATCATACAGGGTTAAATAATTGATAAAATATTGATTTCTAAATTTTGTAAAATCCCAAAAATAATTATTGAAATTATAAAATTATAAAACTAATTTTAGAGACAATCCAAATATTTACGGATTTAAAACTGTAATAAATTCACCTTTAAAATAAAACAGAAGAATATAGCTCAACTTTTAGCTACACATTCCAATCCTTTACACCCAAAATTCACAGATAAAGAGTATATATCAGCACACCGTTGCCAACACCAAGACACATATTTTAGTTAATTAATACTTCCACAATTATATATTTAAATAATTCAAAAGTACACGAGTCGTTATAGTTTGACTTTAAAATAATTTTATAATAATTATAGAGCCTTGAAAATAATTTTAAATAATATTTTAAAGCTCGAAACTATTTTTCAAAATTTTTAAATCAATTTTAAATAATTAAATCTAATTAAATAATTAATTAAAATTAATTAATAACTAATTAAATTAATTAATCAATTAATATTTAAATTAATTGATTAATTAAATAGTTAATTATCAGCTAAAATTAATTAATTAAATAATTAAGATTTATTTTTGGAATTAAAAATATTTTTCAGAATTATAAATATGGATTTTTTGGAATTTAAAATAAATAAAAACATTTTCTGAAAATAATTGTAAAAAGAAAATATCGTTTTTGTAAATAACTAAAATAGGAATATAGATTTTGAATTTTCTGGAAAAACCAGGGATCCTTTTTTGAAAAGGATGAAAATACGATGGCTAAATAGTAGTTTGCCATCGTCTTTTCCGTCATTTTTCTTCGGTGGCCGGCCGCCATTAACGGCGGCCACCAAGCTTTTCCGGCAAGCAAATTTATGTCTAGAATTTTACGAAATCAATAGCGTTTATTCATTGCAACGCTATGAACTCAAATATGCAACCAGAATTTTCAATACATCCACGAAACGGCCGGAATCGTTGCCTGAAAATTCCGCCGCCGTTTCGACCCATTTTTCGATCATCGCCTTCCTGACGTCGTTTGTTCTTCATATATATATATCAATAAATTCATCTTTTCACGATCTACAAACTTGTATAATCAATTTTAACTAATAATTCTTGAATCAAAAACTCCTAAATTTCGATTAAGAACATTCAAAGCTATATACCCTAATTTTAAAATCTGAGAATCAAACATCAATTTGAACATGTTATTGAACTCCAAAATTGAATTACAATATACCATAATGACCAGAAAAATATTATCTACACGATGGAATCATCATATCATATCAACAACATCAAGAACAAAAATTCATAATTTCATCCATAATTAATTCGAATTAAAATAATTAAATCAGATACCTTGATTTCTGGGCAAAAGTAGATGGTGGATTTAGAAAGAGGTTTTCAAGAGCTTCATTTTGATATGTTGCACGCCCGAATCGGAGTTCGATAACGCCTTCGTTCGTACGTTTGATTCTCAAGAACGTATCGTTTTTAGGGTTTTTCCCTGTATTTCTTATTTGTTAATGATTGGTTATGATTTTTATGGATAAAATGAAATAATAAAAGGGCTATATATATTTATGGAATATTGGTTCGTGTTGGATCATTTTGGATCTTTAAATTAGTTACTTAGCCGCTAAGTAACTGCAAAAACGATCCAATTTATTACCCGTATTGGATAATTATCCCAACCAGGTCTTTTATAAAACTTCTGATACGAAAATAATGTAATATTATCCCGTCTTTCGAGAATACGGGTTTTGTTGATATATCAAAATAATTATCAGTATCGAAAATTCTACGTCGGGACGCGTACGGGTCAAACCGTAATCCGGATTGAAAAAGTCAAAACACGGAAAATGTCTGGAATTACCAAATTAGATTAGGAAGGAGTTTTCGAAAGAGTTTTGGGTTGTAAAAACGTAAAAATGATTGAGGTTGGACGATTCCCGACTTTATAAAATAATTTTGTATTTATTCAGAAAATAATTAATAAATTAATAAATCACTATAAAATCATAGGATACTCCAAAAATTACCAGGAAAATACCTTAATTATCTATATTTTATTCTGGACATAATAAAATTAACACACTAACATTTTATCACATATATACATCTAAATATTATTATCAATAAACAGATAATTCACCAAAATTCACATAATAATCACATAATAATCATTTATTGATAAAAATAACTACACGCGATATCCCGGATATTACATCATCCCCCCTTAAAAGGATTCTGTCCTCAGAATCTCCTAAGTAAACAAGTGAGGGTATCTTTCTCGCATATCTTTTTCTAGCTCCCAGGTTGACTCTTCAACCTTTATTCCTCAATATCTTTTCTCTCTTCTCTAGAATCTCCATCGGATTCTCTATATATGATAAATCTGCCTGAAGTTCTATCGGCTCATACTCGATTACATGCTTAGAATCTGGGTTATATTTCTTAAGCATTGATACATGGAAAATATTATGAATGTGCTCCATGTGCGGGGGTAACGCCAATTCGTAAGCTACTTTGCCGACACGGTTTAGAATTTCAAAAGGTCCAACATATCTAGGACTGAGTTTTCCTTTATTTCCGAATCTAGTCAATCCTTTCCACGGTGACACTTTTAATAACACTAAATCTCCGTCTTCAAATTCCATGTCCTTTCTGGATTGGTCTGCATACTTTCTTTGACAATCATGTGCTGCAATTAGCCTTTTCTGGATGACTTCCACAACCTCTTTTATCTACTGAACCAATTCAGGTTTAAGTATTTTACGCTTTCCGACTTTGTCCCAATATACCGGTGATCGACATTTGCGTCCATAAAGAGCTTCATAGGGAGGCATTCCAATACTAGCATGATAACTGTTATTATAAGCAAATTCCACTAAGGGTAAATGCTCGTCCCAATTTCCTTTGAAGTCAATAGCACAAACACGTAACATATCTTCAATAGTCTAGATTGTTCTTTCACTTTGGCCATCCGTCTGTGGATGATAAGCCGTACTCATGTTTAACCTGGTTCCCAAGCATTCCTGAAAACTTTTCCAAAATCTCGAATTGAATCGTGGTTCTCGATCAGATACAATAGACACAGGGACTCCGTGACGAGCTACTATTTCCTTCAAATACATGTGGACCAACTTATCCAGTGAAAATCTTTCATTGATAGGCAAGAAATGAGCTGATTTGGTTAGTCTGTCCACTATGACCCAATTAGCATCATGGTTCGCTTTCGTCCTTGGTAATCTAACTATAAAATTCATAGCAATGTGCTCCCACTTTCATTCTGGAATCTCCAATGATTGTAATAATCCGCTTGGTTTCTAGTGCTCTGCCTTAACTCTCTAACACGTATAACATTTGCTGACCCATTCCGCAATTTCTCTCTACATGTCCGGCGACCAATAATTTTCTTTTAAATTTCTGTACATCTTGGTACTTCCCGGATGAATGGAATACCTTGAATTATGAGCTTCGTGTAGAATTTCAATCTTCAGTTCTGCCACTGGTGGTATCCAAATTCTGTATGAAAATTTAAGAATACCCTGAGCGTCCTTCTGAGTGCATAACTCTTCTCCAACCAAATTATTGATATCCTGATCCATTATTTCCTCTTGGCATTTTCTTATTTTCTCTAGTAATTCTGGTTGAAACGTCATGCTATACATCTTTACTTCACTAGGTTTGCAAATTCTGACCTCAAATTCCAATTTCTGAAATTCCCTGTATAATTCTCCAGGTATCGTCAGCATGTTCAGTCTTTCCTTTCTGCTTAACGCATCTGCCACCACATTCGCTTTTCCTGGATGATAATCCTTGATCAACTTCAACCATCTACTTTGTCTCATGTTAAGCTCCTTTTGCGTGAATATGTACTTCAAACTTTTGTGATTAGTATAGATCTCGCATTTTTCTCCATATAAGTAATGTCTCCAAATCTTCAAGGCGAATACTATTACCGCTAGTTCCAAATCATGAGTATGATACTTCTGCTCATGAGGTTTCAGTTGTCTCGACGCATATGTAATAACTTTATCATGCTGCATCAAAACACAACCTAATCCCTTATGAGAAGCATCACTATAGATAACAAAATTCCCTTGATCATATGGAAGTGACAAAACAGGTGTCGTGCAATCTCTTCTTTAATTCTTGAAAACTTTCTTCGCATTTCTCGTTCCATATAAACTTCTCACTTTTCCTGGTAAGCTTTGTCAAAGACGTCGCAATCTTCGAGAAATCTTGAACAAATCGTCGATAATATTCAGCTAATCCCAAGAAACTTCTTAGTCCGTTGGTGTTTTTGGTCTCTCCTAATTCGTAATGGCTTCAATTATTGTTGGGTCCACTTTGATTCTGTTGGATTTTAATCGCAGCGGAGGCATGGTAAAATACTTTTTACACATATAAAATCCAAATAAAAGCATATAAATCGTGGTTAAAACATATGGATCGATTACTAACCTTTAATATGCGATCCAAAAGCAACGATCGGAGATCCTTAACAGCTGCTCCTCAAACATGAAGCACTCCACCGGTATCCACCAAGAAAACGATGTTAAGGAGGAGGAGGAGGTGGAGAGAATTGGGTTTTATAAAATTTTGGGGTTAGAATAAAAATAGGGTTTATAATACTATATTTATAGGCAAAATTTTTAGCTGAAATTTTCCCATAAATATTATTATTATCATCCCATTTATTATTCTCATTAATAATTAAAACACCTTTTAATTATTAATTCTTTTTCTAAACACTTTAGAAATAATTCTCTCTCTTGATTTAATTTCCAAAAATTAAATCCTTAATTAATAATATTAAGAACTTTTCTTAATTAATTTATAATCAATTAAATCTCATTTAATCAATTATTAAATTTTCCAATTAATTATTTATTTCATAAATAAATAATTATTAGCCATTATTAATTAATTCATCCACCATTAAATCATTCTCCTTTTATGGTGTGACCCTGTAGGTTCAATATTAAGCCGGTAGTAGAAATAAATAATAATAAAACTATTTTATCATTATTTATATAAATTCTCTAATTTATTAAATATGATTAATTAATTAATCATATTTATTCTACATCGTGAGGGATACTTCTCAGCATATCGCGACTATCCAGATAATACGAATTCACTGCTTAGAATACCAAGAACCTATTCAGTGAATAGTTACCGTACAATAAACTCCTTCTACCCTACAATGTCCCGATTAAATACAAGGCATGGATCTCGTGTCAAGCCTATCTAATTCAATCCCTTGCTTACCATTTACTATGCTTAGTTCTATGCAAATTAGAAACTCCTTTCTAATTTCATTTACTCTGGCCAGAGATTCCTGAACTAGCATAAGTGGATCAGCCTTGAACATTCGCTTCCTTCACTGGAAGGGGTAGATCCTTTATTGATCATACACTATCTTCGTGTACAAATTCCTATACCCAGTAGAGCCCTAATAATTGTCCCTGGAGACTAAGAACTAAACCAAAGCATAGTTCAGTGTACACAAGATGACTATGATGACCTCAAGTCTAAGGATACTTGTACAACTATCACTATGTGAAAAACTGCTGACACGTGAGTGAACTCCATCAGTTGTTCAGCTGTGCGAGTCATGTTAAGTGAACTTATTCTATAATAAGCACCTACATACTAGCTATAGTGT
Organism: Apium graveolens; assembly: GCF_009905375.1. Lineage (NCBI taxonomy): Eukaryota > Viridiplantae > Streptophyta > Magnoliopsida > Apiales > Apiaceae > Apium > Apium graveolens. The sequence continues at coordinate 192,622,941 of NC_133653.1, forward strand.
CACCACACAAATGTCTATGAGAACAGACATCCTTCATAATGAAGTAAGCATAGTATGTACCGATCTCTGCGGATTATTAATTACCAGTTAGTAATCCTATGACCAGGAACTATTTAAGTTTAGAGTTATCATCTTTTAGGTCTCACTATTATGATCTCATCATAATCCATAAAAAGCTTTACTCTAAACAATGGTATATCTTATTTAAACACTTAAATAGATAGAGCCCGTAATAAAAACAAAACAAGTCTTTTATTAATATCAATGAAATCAAAACAGATTACATAAAAAGTTATTCCTAAATCCTAATACATGATTGGACTTAGGACATATTCATTTCAATCTCCCACTTGTACTAAAACCAATCACTCTGATATCTAATACCCATCTTGTCTTTATGACGATCAAAGTGACTTTCTTTGTGAGTGGGTCTGCTATTTTGTTATGTGTGTCAACTCTAATTCAATACAATATAAGAAATGTTACCTCGCACCCACTAACCCTTTTGTAGATGCATGGTTCATCTACGTTTTTTATAAAATCAAACTCTTTGATTGTCTCATCAAAACGAATGTTCCATCTTTCGAGAAGCTTGCTTTAAACCACATATGGTTCGCAGCAGCTTACACACTAGGTTTTCTTTTCTCTTGGAAAGAAAACCATCTGGCTATTTGCCAGATCTCATAGTCGTAGTAAGCGGCAATCGCAAGCAAAATCCGAACTGATTTTAACAGGGCTACAGGTAAAAGGTTTCATCAAAGTCAATCCATTGCCTTTGTTTGAATCCTTTTGCCACAAGCCTGGCCTTATAGGTCTCCACCTGGCCATCTGCTATAATCTATCTTTTGTATACCGTATACATAGATTCCATTCTGGATTTCATGGCACTATGCCATTTCTCTGAGTCAACACTAATCATAGCCTCTTTATAGGTCACAGGGTCGTCATCATCAATGATCGACAACTCATTGTCATTCTCAATGACAAGGCCATATTACCTCTCAGGTTGGCGAGACACTCTCCCTGACCTACGAATGGGCTGTTCCACAGAAGGTTGTTCAGTCAGAACAGGTGTTTCCACTTGATCCGTAGTAGTTTGTGCTTCTTGAACTTCATCAAGTTCAAATTTTTGCTCCCACTGTTTCCTTCAAGGATAAACTCCTTTTCCAAGAAGGTAGCATGTCTGGAGACAAACACCCGATGATCGGTGTAAAAGTAATACCCTAAAGTCTCTTTAGGATATCCCACAAAACTATATTTTACGGATCGATATTCCAGCTTATCTGGGTCAACTTATTTGACATAAGCTGGACATCCCCAAATCTTAACGTATTTAAGACTCGGTTTCCTTTCTTTCCATATCTCATATGGAGTTTGAGGAACAGATTTAGAAGGCAACTTATTCAGTAAATATGCTGAGGTTTCCATTGCGTAACCCCATAGGAATACTGGAAGATTTGCATAGGTCATCATGGACCGAACTATGTCTAACAAAGTTCGATTTCTCCTTTCAGATACCAATCTGGAGGCGTCCACTGGGAGACTATACCATTTACTTTGAGATAATCCAGAAACTCTCCATTCAAGTATTCACCACCTCGATCTAATCGAAGAATTATAATACTATGTTTGGTTTGTTTATCCACTTCATACTTATACTCTTTGAACTTTTCAAAGGCTTCAGACTTGTGTTTCATCAAACACATATCCGAATCTAGATCTATTATCCATGAAAGTAATGAAGTATGAAAATCCACCCATGGCTTGCGTAGACATTAGTCCACATACTTCTGTGTGTACCATTCCTAGCAAATTTGCAGCCCTCTCTCCATGTCTACTAAATGGAGACTGCAGTGCCACAATGAAGTGAGATTTTCATCATCCCTTTTCTTTTATTAGTTTGTTCAATCTGAAGTAAATTATGTCACATTTATACAGACCATTATTTAAAGTACCACGTCCATAAAGAATATTATCTCTAAGAATAGAACATTCATTATTATCAATAATAAATGAAAATCCAGCAAAGTCTAACATGGGAATAGAAATAATATTCCTCACAATCGAGGGAACGTAATAACAATTATTCAAAATAATAGTCTTGCCCGTAGGCATATGTAAACTAAATGATCCTACAGCTATGGCCGCAACCCTTGCTCCATTGCCCATACGTAGAATCACCTCATCTTTTTCAAGATTCCTACTTCCCTTTAGTCCTCGCAACGAATTGCAAATATGAGAACCACAGGCGGTATCTAATACCCAAGTAGAAATTTGATTTAATGACATATTCACTTCTATCATGAACATACCTGAATCAGAAGCGGTAGTCTTACTACCCTTCCTCTTCTTCAATTCTGCAAGGTAAACCTTGCAGTTCCTCTTCCAGTGCCCCACCTTGTTACAGTGAAAGCAAACAACTTTGCTCTTGGGGTCTTCAGCTTTTGGTGGAACCGGCGTTTTCTTCACCTACTTTCTTCTTCTTGGAAGGGTTCCTCTTCCTTTTCTTAGGATTGGAACCTTCACCAATTAGAAGAACATAACTCTTCTTAGGGGAAAAATTCGATTCCGCAGTCTTCAACATGTTGTGGAGTTCAGGCAGGCTGACATCCAACTTATTCATGTGAAAGTTCACAACAAACTGCGAGAACGAACTCGGAAGCGATTGCAAGACCAAGTCTTGGCTCAGCTCCCCATCCATAGCAAAACCAAGTTGTCCAAGACGTTCAATCAAATTGATCATCTTAAGTACATGGTCATTCACAGATGATCCCTCAGACATCCTACAACCAAACAGCTCCTTCGATATCTCATATCGAGCTGTCCTCCCTGCCACATCATACAACTCTTGTAGATGCATGAGGATAGTGTGAGCATCCATATGCTCATGTTGCTTCTGTAGCTCAATGTTCATGGAGGCTAGCATGATGCATTGAGCAACATTTGTATCATCTATCCACTTACGATACACAATATGTTCATCATTATGCGCATCGCTAGCAGGTTCAGTAGGTTTAGGTGAGTCAATCACGTATTCCAGCTTCTCAATCCTGAGAACAATTCTCAAGTTTCGAAGCCAGTCAGCATAATTAGGACCAGTCAATTTGTGAGCATCTAGTATGCTCCTGAGTGATAGTGCAGAAGACATAATGTATATTGTAAATCTGTAAATATTAAACACATAACAACACTTAGCAAATATTCGATTTCATTTTTAAAACAATATATGAATCGGGTCTTTATTCATAAGTGGCTCCCACTAGTTTATCTAATTTATTCAACCCCCTACGTGAAAAATTAAGCATTCATAATGCTAGTGGGAATAGGGATCCTACATTCCATTACACAACCCCGGCTGTAGCACGAACCGCCATGTAATGTTCAATAGGCAGACAACTCTTGTCAATTACATCTTATGTTATTCCCTAATCAAACTTTAGCCTCTTGAATAATTGAGTCTCGGTGTGGCACGACAAACTCAATATTCTAAGTCAAGTCTAACCCAACATTCCGTACAGTTGAATCAGTCCCCAAAGGCCCACGGTTGTGGCACGTACCGACCTTTAGATTCTTATTCAATGTACACATCTCTATGTAATAGACAAGTATTTCTTATTTCGAAATCAAAGCCCTCGGCTGTAGCACGAACCGACAATGATTCAAAAATAAGAACTACTTTTCTATCATGTTGGAAGGCTATGACCGACACAAGCCCGTTGTGTCATTGGCCAATTACTACTTGATATTATTTAATTTTAGAGGGATTATATTACGTTACAATCATAATCATATTATAAAGAGATTCTTCCTTTTAAATTAAATATTTCAAATCAATAATCAATAATCAGATGATTCCCAGATCGGGTGGAGCATTGTCAAGAGGCGTCACTTAATAACCCTTTCTTACAGATAGAAATCTGTTGTTGACAGAATCATCCTTTCTCTCATATCGAAAATTTATATTCAATTACGTGTTTCATAAACACAAGAATCTCATGATTGTATACATAATATTGTTATTAAGGTTATGAAACAATTTCACTATACTAGGTTGTCTAACAAACGCCTTATGTTCATTTAAGTTCACCTAAATCTATCATCGCATGATAAACTAAGCATATATCACATATATAAACATGAATAAACATCAAGGTAGGCATGTTATATCATCTAGTATATTAGTCTAAGCAATATACATCTCTATGTATCACATGAAGCACTTAAAAACAATTCAAACGATCAAAAACAGCTTTAAAACTCTTCTGTTAGCTATAGACAGTTCGAAATAATTTCATAAAATATCATATAATATACCATTAGAAGCGTCTCGAAAAGACGAATCCAACGGCACCAAAATCGCCCAAATCTGAGCTAGCAAGCGCCCTCACGCGCCGAAATAAGGTCCCCCACGCGCGGCCACGCGCACACGCGCTGTCAGGCGCGTGTCAGAACTCCGCCCACGCGCCCACGCGCTTCACGCGCCCACGCGCTTCACGCGCCCAGAACCCTACGCTGACGTCAGCATGACGTCATCTGATGACGTCATCATGACGTCAGTATGACGTCACCCACGCGTGTCTACCACGCACCGCGCGTGGCACGCCAGCGCGTGGGCCCCACGCCAGCGCGTGGGCCCCACGCACGCGTGGTCGACGCGCGGTCCTCCCCCTTTCTACGATTCGCCGCCGCCTGACATCATCTCGATTGCCGTGCCTGACATTCTCTGTCTTCTTTCTTTCCGTGCCATTCAACACCAGCACACACAACAAAACAGCAGACTATACAAACATATATATATATAATATATATACATATATTTACTTGTTTAATTACGAATTTTAATTACAAGAACTTCAAAAATTCATAATAAAAAATCTATACATCATAAAATTATGAAAAAAATACCCAGACGATCTACAACACTTGTAGAACCCAGATCAACATTCAAAATTATTCTGAGAAACGATTTCTCATCAGACAAAATTAATCCATGATATAACTTGTAAAAATCATAATTAATTCTGAGAAACGATTTCTCATCAGACAACCTAAGCTCTAATACCATTGTTGGATTTTAATCGCAGGGGAGGCATGGTAAAACACTTTTTACACATATAAAATCCAAATAAAAGCATATAAATCGTGGTTAAAATATATGCATCGATTACTAACCTTTAATATGCTATCCAAAAGCAACGATCGGAGATCCTTAGCAGCTGCTCCTCAAACGTGAAGCACTCCACCGGTATCCACCAAGAAAATGACGTTAAGGAGGAGGAGGAGGTGGAGAGAATTGGGTTTTATAAAATTTTGAGGTTAGAATAAAAATAGGGTTTATAATAGTATATTTATAGGCAAAATTTTCTTAAGAACTTTTCTTAATTAATTTATAATCAATTAAATCTCATTTAATCAATTATTAAATTTTCCAATTAATTATTTATTTCATAAATAAATAATTATTAGCCCTTATTAATTAATTCCTCCACCATTAAATCATTCTCCTTTTATGGTGTGACCCTGTAGGTTCAATATTAAGCCGGTAGTAGAAATAAATAATAAAACTATTTTATCATTATTTATATAAATTCTCTAATTTATTAAATATGATTAATTAATTAATCATATTTATTCTACATCGTGAGGGATACTTCTCAGCATATCGCGACTATCCGGATAATACGAATTCATTGCTTAGAATACCAAGAACCTATTCAGTGAATAGTTACCGTACAATAAACTCCTTCTACCCTACAATGTCCCGATTAAATACAAGGCATGGATCTCGTGTCAAGCCTATCTAATTCAATCACTTGCTTACCATTTACTATGCTTAGTTCTATGCAAATTAGAAACTCCTTTCTAATTTCATTTACTCTGGCCAGAGATTCCTGAACTAGCATAAGTGGATCAGCCTTGAACATTCGCTTCCTTCATTGGAAGGGGTAGATCCTTTATTGATCATACACTATCTTCGTGTACAAATTCCTATACCCTGTAGAGCCCTAATAATTGTCCCAGGAGACTAAGAACTAAACCAAAGCATAGTTCTGTGTACACAAGATGACTATGATGACCTCAAGTCTAAGGATACTTGTACAACTATCACTATGTGAACAACTGCTGACACGTGAGTGAACTCCATCAGTTGTTCAGCTGTGCGAGTCATGTTCAGTGAACTTATTCTATAATAAGCACCTACATACTAGCTATAGTGTCACCACACAAATGTCTATGAGAACAGACATCCTTCATAATGAAGTAAGCATAGTATGTACCGATCTCTGCGGATTATTAATTACCAGTTAGTAATCCTACGACCAGGAACTATTTAAGTTTAGAGTTATCATCTTTTAGGTCTCACTATTATGATCTCATCATAATCCATAAAAAGCTTTATTCTAAACTATGGTATATCTTATTTAAACACTTAAATAGATAGAGCCCGTAATAAAAACAAAACAAGTCTTTTATTAATATCAATGAAATCAAAACAGACTACATAAAAAGTTATTCCTAAATCCTAATATATGATTGGACTTAGGACATATTCCTTTCAGATTCCTTCATTACTTACTACATAGCATAAAAATAGAACTTCTTATAACCAAAATTCACACTTTGTGTCACGACCGGGAAATTACGCTTGTATTATATTATAATAAAGATAAATTATGTGTATTATTATGTGATTAACTGTGTTGAGTCGTTAAACCCTTATTGCTATGTGTTACGCGTTGTCTGTTTTGATCCGAACGTGTTTTGGATTTTTATTGAGTGTTTTATCGCAAGTTATATATTTTATATCAAAACCCGTACAGCTCAAATAGTGTCTTAAAAGCCCGTTTTTCAAACAAAATTATTGGTCCTATTTTACCAAAAACAACCTATACCATATCGCTATTCTGAACCCCTAGACGTTTTACAAATTTACCTTTTTCGCGAAAAACGACTTTTTCGGACCCCTTCGGGTACCAAAAACCCCACAAAAATCACATTTTTATTTTTATATGATCATGAAATTATCATACATTATTTTTCTTTGCATTTTTGTAATATTCATAATTTTTGGGAATTTTTGACATTTATTTTGTATTTATGGGATATTTAAAAATTCATTATTAATACCCAAAAATTATAAAAATTGGGGCCAAATATTTTTATTAGATGTGTAATTAGACCCTTAATTTTATTTAGGGGTATTATTTTCCATAGTATAAATAGCTGAATTATTATTAATTTTTAGTTAATTAATTATTAAAACTCAGATTAATAAAAATTAGAAAGTGTTGTTGACTTTTGTGTTCTTGGAAGAGGGAGAAGATCAATCAATGGTTTTGGGAGATTTACTAATCCACTAAAAAAGCTCGAGTAACCGATACAATTCTTGTGAAGTGACGAATCTATTGATACTAATATCATCAACTGAGGTTTGTTAAATCTTAAAATCGATTTTTTGTGTTCTTGGCATGAATTTCGATTTCTGAGTTTGTGGGATCCTTTGATTGTTTGATTGATTCAATTAGTTTTGTTGTAATCTCAGGAGTAATCGGGTATTTTTATCTCGATTTTAGGACCCTTGAATCGATATGTCGAGTTCTTGAGTTTTACAATTTTTGATTTCGTTTTTTTAAGATTTATAGATGTTCTTGCTTGTGTTTGATGTTAGAAAGTGATTATAGAACTCTGTAGCTTTAATTTGGCATAATAATCGCGTTGTTTGGTTCCGGATTAAACGAAAATGACTTGGACGGATTCTGGATTGAAGCTCGCCGGTATTCATGGTGGTTCTAGCCGAGAAGAAGATGGAAGCAACGGGGATGGAGGAGGATGGTAGAGTTGTGTTCCTGGAAGGCTGGGGAATGAAAACCCCCAGTTAATCTTGTCGTTGCATCGCCATATTAGCCAGATTGAGTCGCCGGAAAACAGCATGCCAGCGTCGGGTATTCTGGGCAGCTTGGTTGTTCTTGAGGACCCGGGTTCGACCCGGTTTCAACTCAAAATTCGACCTGGGTTTGATCTTCAAAACCCGATTCCCAGTTTCTGTTTTCTGTTTCTGGTTTTTAATTAATTTCTTTTATTCTATAAAATCAAAAATCAGATTTTAATAATTCCAAAAATCTAATAAAATTAGATTAAAATTCTGAAAATATGATTAATAATTTCTGAATTATTTTATTAATTTAGAAATTCGAAATTAGTTATTTAATTAAATATTTAATTATTTATCTAATTATTTATTAGTTATTTATTAATTAATAATTAGGTAATTAATAAATAAGGATTAAAAGTAATCGAATAATATGGATAATAATTCGTTAATTAGTTAAATATCGCGAGTAGCTCGTATTTATACGGGTAGTTGCTCGTTGAGTTAGATTATGATTCGAGTAATGATTATTTATTCGATAAATAGCTTATCGGTTAATTGTATTGAGTGATTATTTGTAAATAATCGATCTAATCGAGTAAGTAATAATAATTTGTAAATAATTGTAATAAATTGTAATAAATTGTAATTAATCCTAATAATTAGGGATTAATTATTTTAAAATATAATTAAGAATTATTTAATTATATATAATTATTTATAATTAATTATTAATTAATTAAATCTTATTTAATTCATAATAATTAAATCGTTAGTTTGATTTGAGTGAAAGGAAGACCACTAGACTTAGAAAAATGAAACGAATCCAATAAAAATAATTATAAGCCGTAATTGCTTCCGAAAGAGAGTGGTCTTGTGATAGTTAATTGTTTATAAGCCCTATTAGGGGTAGAATAGAGTCAAATAAATCCCAAAAAATTATAAATAAAATCAAATAGGGTTAGTTAATACATGTATGAGTCTAGTATCGATTCTAAAAATAAATATGAGTCCAAAATCAAGTATGTGCTTTATGTGCTATATGCTTTAAGTGATTATGTGAACCTTACGTGCTATATAATTATATGTGTATATATGTGAGTCAGATAGAAACGCATGGGTAGATTGATAGGGTTGCGTAGTATCAATTCGAGATACGCGTATATAGTAAGTTATCTAAACGACTATCTTTCTATGATTGATTCGGTATCAGCAAGGCCGATCAAGCAGGAGACCGAAGGCGGTGAGTTGAACCAGGTTAATTACGCAAGGCAAGTTTTTTTCCCCTATTCTAAATTCAGAATAGTGAATTATACCCCATTTTTCATATCAGTTACACTTTGATAATTCTTGTTCATATACACTGTTACACAATTATTGATCTCATTTATATTTCATTTCGATTCTTGATTTCCCTTAATTTATTGAATCCCCTATTCATATTCTAATACTTTTACCCTTGTTACATATACTCTGATATATCCTGGTGTTGGGATACATCAAAAGCATTCCGATTGTTCCGGATGCTAAGCTTTGGACTAGATGGTTATGATACGGGCTAGGTTTTACCTAGACAATTAATTAATAGGCCGTAGTTGCCTGAGTACTCCTTATATTGGTTGGGTCTATGCAGTTGGGTATAGATCCGCACTATATCCTGACTGATTAGCAGGTTATAATGCATAGTTAGTTCTTGTTTCCAGTCTTGTTCATTTGGCACTCGCCGGCAATGGCAAATTATTATTCTATACAGAAGCAGATGGTTGTTCAAACCAACAGATTATCGGTTCATTTATTCTTCTCTCTTTACACTACATATATTGTTGCATGCTTGTTGAGCAATTTTGGCTCATCCCCTTTTATTGTTATTCCTATTATTTTACAGTTAAGGTAGGGAATGAAACCCATCAGAACCCGCATAGTCAAGAAGCGAGTCAAGCAGCGGGAGCCTCTTATACCAAGAGTGTTCATCCCTATCCCAGAAGAGAGCTTTGAGTTACCAGATCAGGTGTAACAGGATAAGTAGTAATGTTGGTTTGAATAAAAGTTGTGTGGTGAGAATGTAGATAGAATAAAGTTTTGTAACAAAGAGAGTTCTTAAGACAGATTGTTTTTATTTGGGTTTATAATAAAGTTAGTGTGTCATTCTTGTTTTCAACTCTTAACCTTAAAAGATCCTGAGTAGCAGTAGTTCGGGGTAACTATTATATTTATATTCCGCTTGTGCAGGTTTAGTTCGTAGTTGATATTAATAATGCCCCAAATCTATACCCCGGATTTGGAGGGTGTTATAGTTGGCATCAGAGCATAGGTTTTGACCCTTGTAAACAAGAACATTCGGGTTAAGATAAGATAGGAAGATCATATAGGATAGAAGTAAGAATGTTAAGGTTGTTTGTTTATGTGATTAGAAGTTATGAGTTTTAGGATTGTGATTTGATTGTTCTTGTGTATATTAGATGGCTTCTTCGTCTTCATCTACGGAGCGGACTGAGTCAGACTCAGTAGCAGCACCAGTACTAGCCCCAACATCAGTGCAGATTTTTCCTCCATTACCACCACCTCCACCATTGCCACCTGGACCAGCACCAGAGATACTCCCTCCACCAGAGGTACCAGACTTTGTTGATTATGTCCCTTATTTTGAGCCGGAGATACCTGACTTTCCACCTTTGGAGTTTCCGATATTTGATGTTCCTGATATGGTTGACATTCCACAGTGGGAGGACTTAGAGCCACAGGTTCATGTACCACAGTTTGAGATTCCAGAGATTCCATAGATGGAGCCAGAGTTAGAGCCACCTGTATATGCACCCATGGAGCAGCCTGTTTTGTTTCCTGCACCACTAGCTGTCTATGCCCCTATGCCCGGAGTATACCAGTTCCCGCAACTAGAGTTTATGGACGAGATAGTAGTGGATGAGCCATTACCATTGCCTTCTCGAGGTTCCCGCACAGATCTTCGTGAGCATCGAAGGCGAGAGCTTGGTTGAGCCTCCAGAAATTTCAGTCGGTAAAGCCTCCAGAATTTGCCGGTTTCACAGATCCTACAAAGGCGAGAGCTTGGTTGAAGGAGATAGAAAAGGCTTTTACGTTGGTTAAAGTTGAGGAAGAACAGAAGACGGATTTTTCCAGCAACTTTCTGAAAGGCGAAGCTAATTACTGGTGGGAATCGAAGAAAGCTTTAGAAGGAGAAGGTGTGGTGACCCAGGATAGATTCATTGATCTTTTCCTGGAGAAATATGTTCCTCGCTTCATGAAGAATCAGATGGAGATCAAGTTCCGGGAGCTGAAGCAAGATAACTTATCGGTCACGGATTATGAGACCAAGTTCACTGAATTGGCCAGATTTGTTCCTGAGCAAGTGGATACGGATGAAAAGCGGGCCAAGAGATTCCAGCAGGGACTGAAGCCATGGATTCGTAGCAGGGTAGCTGTATTTGAGCTAACAACTTATACGGCTTTTGTTCAGAAGGCCATGATCATTGAAGGTGAAAGTGAAGCAGCTCAGAAAGAAAAGGGACCAGGAAATTCTCAGAACCGTTTCAACAGAAGGCCGGGATTTCAAGCCCGGGTAAAAGTAAATTCCAGGAGACCAGAACAGGGCAACCAAAGGACGGGTAATCGACTTCCAGCCCCGAATCAGCAAAAATTTATTCGACCTTTTATACCTGATTGTTGAACATGTGGTAAGAAGCATACCGGGATTTGCAAAAAACCAAATATCACGTGTTTCAAATGTAAGCAAAGGGGACACTATTCTGGAGAATGCCCGATAGGAAAGACAGAGATAACTTGTTTTCAGTGCGGAAGAAAAGGGTATATCGCCAAGGACTGCAGAGGAGTTGCAATGGCCGCTAGTATTCCAAGGGTTTTAGCATTACCTCCACCTCCACTAACACCACAAAATCAGCCCAGGGCAAGGACTTTATACATGTTTATGAAGGAAGCTGTACAAAGTCCGAATGTGGTTGCAGGTACGCTCCCTGTAAATTCCGTAAATGCTCTAGTATTGATTGATTCAGGAGCTACGAGATCTTTTATTTCTGAAAGTTTTATCTTTAAGATAGATTGTGAGGTTCAGTGGTTAGATGAAGTGCTAGTCATAAAATTAGCAATGATGATCATGTTATGGTAGATCGAGTATGTCCAGATTGTGAAATTGAGATAGAGAGATGTCATTTCTCAGTTGACTTGATACCTTTCAGGTTAGGAGAATTTGATGTTATTTTAGGAATGGATTGGCTAGCTAGTAATAATGCTCAGATTGATTGCGCAAATAAGAAAGTGAAATTGCAGACCGAAGAAAATACAACGGTAATATTTAAAGGTGAAAAACAAAAGCAGAGATTCTTAACAATGATGCAGATGAAACGATTGCTACATCAAGGATGTCAAGCTTACTTAGCTTATGTGTTGGATACCGACAAAGAAAGCCCGAAGATTGAAGATATTCCTGTAGTTTGTGTGTTAGTCCCTTAATAATGTAACAAGAATTACAGAAGGGGGGTTGAATGGAATTCTTGAACCTTTTTCTTGAATAAAAATGTTCTAACTCAAATATATATATAAGTGTGAATTGATTAGCAGAATACGGAATAGTTACTTGAAATGAATCAAAACATAAGTAATTAAAAACAAGAGTCTTTAAAAACTTTCTGGTGGATTTGAATGATTCCACCAGAGATATATAATATATATTGAGAGAACTCTGTGTGCAAAAAGCTCACAGCTGCTTACAAAATGATAACAACAAAGAACAAGAGAAATGCTAGGAATACAGCTTACAAATGTTTCTCTCTTGGTTGCTTAGTTTCTTAGTTACTATTCTATTGCTGCTTTTGGTTTATATATCACCAAGATTACAAAGTAATAAGACAGGATAATAAAACAAAAACTATCAAGTCTAATACAATGCTACTTCATTACTCTATTCCAGCATCTTTGAATATCTTCATAATAGCATGGAAATGGCAATGCTTCTTTATTCTCGAAAACCCATTTGAATAGGCTACCACATTCCATTTGTATACACCCGACGCATGTGACTGTGTTGTCATTGTCAACAGATATTTGAATTCTTTATCCGTCGGGTTTATGATCATCCATCGAGTTATTGATCATCCGTCGGGTTGTTGATCATCCGTCGAATTCATTGTTGTTTATCCGTCGGGTAGAAATCAGGCACTTGACTCCATTTCATTTATGCAGAATTACAAGACATCATCTATGTACAGTTAATCAACCTATTCTGCATATCTAGTTAAAGTCAACATGACTTAAGTACTACTATAGATTCTAAACAATGTGTATGTAGAAATGTGCTACAGACTTATTGTTACATAAGCTACTCACTCGATGGACAATAGGTCATCATCCTTCTGGACTGAAATAAGTTATCCGTTGGGACTATAATCCTTATCCGTCGAGTGCTACATTTTCACTAAGTAAAATCTACCAAGGTGTTTTGTTCATGAAATCATCAAGTACACAACATATACACAACAATCTCCCCCAATTTATGTCTACTAGAATTGTAGCCATAAATTAAGAGATACTTGATGATAACAAAATACCCTACAAATACAACTTTTAAAAAAAGTAGATAATACTGAAAAGTGCTTCAATTAACAAAATGTACAAAGTTTTGCTCACAGTCATTTTCAAGATGCTCCTCTAGCCTGAGCAGATTTATCTAGTTTCTTAAAGGTCTGGATCTCTTTCCAAGCTTTCTATTGTTTTCTTCAATCTAATTTTGGAGCTGCCTGTGGAATTCCAGTTCATCAGATTCTGAGAGATTTAGCTTTTCTTGCATTTCCAAGAGAGTCTCATTGTTAGAGATGCTCAATTAGTCTTCTAATCTGAAAAATCTTCTCACTCCTTTGTCATCCATGAACTCCATCATCCAGTAGGGCCTTAGATGCACTCTTCTCCCTGTGTAAGGGATGATTAGAGTCTTTGGGAGTGCATATTTAGCTCTAACACTCCTTAGTTCTTCAATCTTCTTCAGTACCAATCTTCTTACAGTAATATTGAACCCAAAGTTCTTCTTGAAAGATGAATAAACCTTAATCAGTACAACTTGGCTTTCTAGAAGGATCTTGTGAAGTGGCCACTGAATCTCCTTTCCTCCCTTGTACTTGAACACTAACCTTTCAGGTAGGTTTCTGTATGCATCAATTCCTCTCACTTCATCTAGTTCATCTAGATAGAGGTTTAGATCAGAAAACTCCTTGATGTCACACAAGTACTTATAATCTCCTTTGTTGACTTTAGATTGAGCTTTGACTAGAGATTTGGATTTGAGAGGTGACAACTTCACTTTCTTGACTGCTCTTGACTTTGTTCTTTTTGGCTTGCTGAGGATTGGTAAATTGAAATCAGGAATTGGTATGTCTTCCCATTCTATTGGCTCATCCTTAGGCACAATAGGTTCACCATGAATGTTCCTGTAAGGATCCACCACCTTGATATCTTCAAATACCACAGAGGGTTTTGATGCTTGAGTTGTAGTTGAAGTGGACTCCTTGGGAAACTGATTCTCCAATTCCTTATCAACAATGTCCAGTTTCCTTTTGGTTCTTTTAGCCAATTCCTTGATTCTTGGAGACTTCTTCTGTTGTTCAACTTGCTTCTTTGGATCTTGAGATTCAATGATTTCAGATGGCTGAGCAGGAATTTGTTGTGATGAATTTACAGCATGTAGCTTGGCCAAGTTAGCAATTTGCTCTTTCTTTTGTTTAGCCTTTTTAGCATCTAGAGCAGCTTGCTTGTTTTCCTGCTTCAATCTAGCCTTTTCGTCTCTCTTTGCTTGAGCAAATTGAGGATGTCCCGCCACCACACAAATTTCTTTCCCATTCCTGAAAATTTTAGCAATTCTCTTTTTGGAAGCTGAATCATCTGGATCTTTGTATAAAGCAATTGACCTTGATAGAAGCTTCTTTTCATCAGGCTTAGGTGTCTCATACATGGTATCCAAAGGGTTCTTCAATGATAATTTTGGATAATTTACCCTTGGTTTTAGAATTATTTCAGCCTTTGCAGATTTGATGCAGGATGTCTGTCCCCTTTCCAGATAGTCGATGCTTATCTCATTCACAGAAATTTGCTTGACTTGAGAGTGATGGATGGGTGACTATACTGGCTCCTTGACTAGTCCAAACTTCTTTTGTATATCCTCATCAATCTTCTCTTAGTTGATTGGCTTCAACTTCTTCATTTCAGCTGCTCTAATGTTGGCTGCTGCTTTATTTATAAGATCTATACTATTTGTAACTGGTGGCTTTGAGATAGTAATTGAAGGCACAATTAATTTACTGATTTAAATTTGAAGCTTCTCCCCCTCACTTGGTCCTTTCTCCCCCTTTTTGTTATCATCAAGTTGAGTAGAGGAGGGGGTTTGAACAACCATCAGTTTTTGAAGTAAATCTGTCTGTTGGGCTTGATGAAGATGAATGGCTGTTAAAGATGCTTCCATGGCTGACATTCTTGTATCCAATGCATCTATCTTGGTTGTAAGATCAGAATTTTTCCTTAATTGCCTCTTGATGTCAAGCATTGTATCTTCTGGAAGCTTAGAGTCCATTTTGTCTGAAATGGCCTTCTTCATCTCCTCAATATCACTCTTGATGGTGTTTACATCTCTAGCATGTTGGAAGCCTTGAATTTGTTGAAGCCTTGAATTTGAAGTGGTCTGAAGAGCAGTATTTGTTTGATTGATTAATTGGACCAGGGTTATCTTGAAGTAGTGCTCATCACAGTGCTTTGAAAATGCCCATGATGGCATACCTGATCTTGAACTGGAACCTACTTCTCCCCTATGTCCATTGCTTCATCTTCACTATCCCCACTTTCCTCACCAAAGAAATTAGCTGAGCCACCAGTCTCATAATCCACATCACCAGCTGTAGAAAGGCAAAGCTGTGATGGCATCCTTAGCTCTTATCATAGACTGTATGGTTTGCACCAGATTGAGCATCCTTTCTGCATTGTCATTGCCCTGTTCAGCTAGAAGTTGATAAGCTGGAACAGGGTGAGTAAATGCCTCAGCATCAAGGGAGGTGGAATCTGTAACAGCTTTAGGTTGCTGAGATAGTCCCTCCCTGTCTGCATCCTGGACATTCATTAACTCACTAGCAATGACATCCATCCTTATAGCTCCAGTACCTGTATTTCTCTCGTTTTCTCTCTTTTGTTGCATCGGGGTCTCACCCTGGCTCCCCACGCTCACACCCTCACCTTCACCTTCTAAGGTGGGACTCCTCTCACTTTCTTTTGCCAATCCTGAAGAAGTGGATTGCATAATTTCACTCATTTCCTCTCCTTTTTTCTGGGAGCAACCCAGACTCTCACTCAAAACACTCTTCTCTCTCAATCCTAATAGTGACTATACAACCACTAATTCTTCTGCACTTGAAATAAATGAAGTTTGAGGCTATGCAGAGATACTCGACGGATGAGTGATATCAATCGGGTAAGTGGTTTTGCTATCCGACGGATAACTGCTGTTAAGCTTATCCATCGGGATACAATCACTACTCGATGGATGAACAATATCCATCGAGAGAGTAGAAATGAATGAACTAGGAATGGAAACTATTGTGGACTCTGTGCTGATTGAAGATATTTTGGGCACAGATGATTCAATAGTTCCTGAAAGAATGGGCAAGTAAGCCAACAAATCATCTAAAATATGATGCTCACTTGTACTAGATTTTGGCTTCCCCAACAAAGTTAAAGAAGGGGAATCGGGAATTGATGTGTTTATCATATCCACATCCAGAGAGTTTGTGGGTGAGTTTGGTGTTTGAGGTGCTTCTATTACTAGAAATTTGGCTGTGACTCCACATTTATTGGAGTCACATCAAGCTGAATTTGTGAAGGTGCAGTGACTGTGTCTTTAGCACTAGTTTGCACAGTGTGTGTACCCTGTGTATCCCCAAGGGTTTTAGATTTCTTCTTTCTGGCATAAGTTTGGGGTGAGCTTGTGTCCCTAACCCTCTTGGCATGTGCTCTTGGTTGAGAGCTATGTTTAATAACTACATCCTTTTGGGAGGATGCAACTAGAAATGAGCTTTTGTCCTTTTTAAGCGCTGCAGTTTGTTGGGAAACTACAGTATGGCTAGGCTAGGAACCACTCAACTTTCCATCCTTATCCTTAGGGTTTCTTTTATGTTCACCCCTTCCCTCACCTATCTTACCCACCTGCCCACTCCCCTCTTTGGTTTTGGTGGATTTTGCAACTGGCATCTTTTGAGAGATATCAGAGGGGGCTTTCTTTGATTTGGATTTTGAAATATTTGCAGGTTTGGTAGCTTGGGTAGGCAACTGTTGGGTCATTGACACAGTTGCCATAGCCACACTAGAACTCAAAGAAATTAGTGAGGTTGGAATAGTGGTAGGAATAGATGAACTTACTTCACTTACCTGACGTGCTTCCATTACAGGGAAATAGAACAGTGGCACCTCCTTGTGATGATTGGCCCTGTTCAAATCTGCAATGAGCCTTCTCTCTTGAACCCAACAATCTAATTTGTTGTTAGGGTTCTCAAGCACAATACCCTCAGAGAGATGGTTAGCTAACATCATAAAGAATCTAGCATAATACACATTCTTACCTCTCTTATTTAACTCTCCTAGTTTAAAACCTAACTCAAATAAAACAAGATCACTGAAATTATAGAATTTATCTGTAACTAGCATATAGAGCATGTTAAGCATGGAGATATTGACTGAATAAAAATTACTGACTTTACCTGAAAAGACCTTTGTCACTACTTCATACATAAAACTCCATTCTTTCCTAAGGCCCAGTCTCTTAATGTCACTTAACTTAGAAGTAGAAAGAGCATAGTTCATGGAATTAAGCATATTGATTATACCAGTGTCAGTATGTGGTGAGGTCACAGTGTTATCAGGAATCTTGAAACATGCTTTTATAACATCACTATTGATACAGAACTCTTTACCTTTAATGGTGAGTGTGATTGTCTTATCTGTTAAGTTGTATGTAGCAGTGGTCCACATCTCTTCAACAACTTCACAAAAGATTGTGGGTGATTCCAGCATGGCATAGCTAAGCTTGCAATTCTTCACAAAGTCCATCATCTTGTGATAATCACCAGATTGCTGAATACCCTTGTTTACTAATGCAGTGAAATTGTTCTTCTCATAAATGAACCCAGTTTGATACATAATCTTGACAACGGGCGCCATTGTTAGAGAATGAGAGCTTGAAGAGAAAGAGTAAGTGCTTTGAAAGAGAAAGAAATTGGAGCAATTGATTTGAGAATGATAAAAGAAAAGCAATTGAAATGAAATAAGCTTTTATACTATCTCAAAGAATAACTGCTAAAATTAATAAAGTAAAATAAAGTAACCAATGAAAATTGCCTAAAATAGCCGTTTAAAAATAAACTGTAAAAATTCCACCCATTATCTGTCGTGTTATGCTTACAAACTGTAAGTATACTCGATGGATAATGTTCAGGGAATTAACAGTTGAGATTAAGACAATTCGACGGATGAGGATAGACTGTTATCCGTCGAGTCATAAAATATTCCAGAAAAATAATTGATTTTTATTAGCAAATAGTATACCGATGGATGATCAAACTCGATGGATAAGGATCATCCGTCGATATGTAAATTTTGACTTAGCCAAAATTTCATCCAAGACTGAAAAATCAATTAAATTTCTGGCTGCTTTTCAACTTGCAAATTATCTCATATAGATTTAAGAATAATTAAGCATACCTAACTCACTTACCAACCTTGAAAAGGTGGATTCATCCAGTGGCTTGGTAAAGATATCTGCAAGCTGCTTCTCACTTGGAACAAAATGTAGTTCCACAGTACCATTCATTACATGTTCCCTTATGAAGTGGTACTTGATATCTATGTGCTTTGTCCTTGAGTGTTGTACTGGATTTTCAGTGATGGCAGTTGCACTTGTGTTATCACAAAAAATAGGAATCCTCTCAACTTGCAAACCATAGTCTAGCAATTGATTTTTCATCCATAAAATCTGTGCACAACAACTACCAGCAGCAATATATTCAACTTCAGTTGTAGAAGTAGAAACTGAATTATGCTTTTTACTGAACCAGGACACAAGCTTTTTTCCTAGAAATTGATAGGTTCCTGTTGTACTTTTTCTATCAATCCTACAACCTGCATAATCTGCATCTGAATAACCTGTTAGATCAAAACCAGAATCTCTATGGTACCAAATGCCAAGTTTTGGTATTCCTCTGAGATATCTGAAAATTCTCTTAATAGCTATTAAGTGAGATTCTCTAGGATTAGCCTGAAATCTAGCAGATAAATATGTAGCAAACATTATATCTGGCCTACTAGCTATTAAATACAGAAGTG
This sequence comes from Apium graveolens, assembly GCF_009905375.1. Lineage (NCBI taxonomy): Eukaryota > Viridiplantae > Streptophyta > Magnoliopsida > Apiales > Apiaceae > Apium > Apium graveolens. The sequence goes on from NC_133653.1 coordinate 192,642,187, forward strand.
AGCCAACCATGCCCCTATAACTTGAAATATCCACAGACTTTTTAGTAGTGTTTAATTCAAGCTTAGTTGCAGTAGCCATGGGAGTTTTTGCAGATGTGCAATCCATTATATCAAACTTCTTTAAAAGATCAAAAATATATTTAGTTTGACTAATGAATATTCCATCACTAACTTGCTTAACTTGCAAACCAAGAAAGTAAGTTAGTTCTCCCATCATACTCATTTCATACTTACTTTGCATCAATTTGGAAAACTTTTTGCAAAGTTTCTCATCTGTAGAGCCAAAGATAATATCATCTACATAAATTTGAACAAGTATACTAGAGCCATTAACATTTCTAAAGAATAAAGTTTGATCTACAGTACCTCTTGTAAAAATGATTTTCCAAAAGGAACTTTGATAATATGTCATACCAGGCTCTAGGTGCTTGCTTCAATCCATAAAGTGCTTTCAAAAGATAATAGACATGTTTTGGAAATTTTGGATCTTCAAAACCAGGAGGTTGACTAACATAGACTTCCTCCTCCAAATCTCCATTCAGAAAGGCACTTTTGACATCCATTTGATAGACCTTGAAATTGGCATGGGCTGCATAGGCTAAGAAGACTCGGATGGCTTCAAGTCTTGCAACAGGAGCAAATGTTTCATCAAAATCTATTCCTTCTTGTTGACAATAGCCCTTAGCAACCAATCTAGCTTTGTTCCCGACTACTATGCCATTTTCATCCATCTTGTTTTTGAATACCCATTTGGTGTCTATTGGATTCTTTCCTTTAGGCTTGGGCACCAGCTTTCATACATTATTCCTTTCAAATTGGTTTAGCTCCTCCTGCATAGCTAAAATCCAATCAGGATCCAACAAAGCTTCTTCTACCTTCTTTGGTTCTTCCTTGGAAAGAAAGCTGCTGTATAGACATTCTTCTTGAGTTGTTCTCCTGGTTTGAACTCTAGAAGAAACATCACCAATGAACTCTAGAAGAAACATCACCAATTATGAGCTTAAAGGGGTGATCTTTTGTCCATTTTCTTTATTGAGGTAGATTAGCTCTAGATGAAGAGGCCTCATTGTTGTCTTGATGTGTGATTGAGTTTTGATTGTTAGAAACTCCCCCTAAGTTTGTGGATCTTTGATTTGAGAAAGGGGAACTTTCTATAGGTGATCTATCCTGACTTCCTACTCTATTTGATAACCCGACGGATGGTGAATTTTGAGTACTGACGGATGAAGCTGGTTGTCTCCCGACGGATAACGCAGATTGCCTCCCGATGGATGAAGCATTATGCAACTCGACAGATGTTGAGTTTTGTGCTTCATTGGTAGTGGATTTTTCTGCATTATCCTTTGATACTGTTTCTTGATCACTTTCATCATCACTGTCATCACTAACCATCTCCACATTGTCGAATTTGAGGCTCTCATGGTAATCTCCATCTTGAAGTCCTTTAATTTTTTTATCATCAAACACAACATGTATTGATTCCACAACAATGTTGGTTATTAGATTGTAGACTCTATATGCTTTACCAACAGCATATCTGTTATGGATTAAAACTACTATATATAATTGCTGTATTTAATACTAAGGAACGTGAGCTTCGAGGCTCGATTTGACTGCTCTTGTGTTTCGTGACTCAATCTGCCTTAACAAGATGCCTACGTACCTTGCTGATTGCCAAGGATCAAGTCAAAAAACGTAGTTCTGATTGGTGGGGGTGAGACCCCTTATATAGATGTGGGAGTCCTTGAATTGGACTTGGTATAGGAGACTTGGTGGATAAGCCTCTGAATTAGGATAGACTTAGGAGTCCTAGGAAGTAGGAAGCTGATTCCTTATCCTTTTAGGTCCCCTTGAGGCTAATCTCTAAGGACTTATATCCTCATCGGGACTCTTTTCAACATCTGATTTCTCCCTTATTAATTAATTACGAAATTAATTAATAATCAGGGCTTTTTGGGCCTTTTTTTACTCCACCAGGCCTGATCTGGTCCGTCAGGCTTAACCTTTCTGGTCTGAATATTATACATCTTATTATTGGGTCCAGCAGCCCATTATTAATAAAATCAGGATTTATTTATCCCTATCATTTGCCCCCCAACTTTTGGGAAACATTGATTAGGTTTCACAGAAGTTAAGTCTATTCATTCCCTTACAGGGTTTCGTTCTTGCGTAAAGTATGGAGCGACCTACACGTTTACAACGAGTTTTTCCTTTTATTCAGGAATTATTTTGATTTCCAGGAATTTTTCCCTTATTTCCGGGATTTTTTCCCTAATTTCTGGATTTTTCCCTAATTTTTCTGGGATTTTTCCTCATTTTCTGGAATTTTCCCTAATTTTTCTGGGATTTTTCCTCATTTTCTGGAATTTTCCCTAATTTTTCTGGGATTTTTCCTTATTTTCTGGAATTTTCCCTAATTTTTCTGGGATTTTTCCTTATTTTCTGGAATTTTCCCTAATTTTTCTGGAATTTTTCCTTATTTTCTGGAATTTTCCCTAATTTTTCTGGGATTTTTCCTTATTTTCTGGAATTTTCAAATTTCCAGCCCTTTTTTCGACCAGGATCCTAGTCGAAATTTCGACCTGGATCCTAGTCGAAAATAGGGGTCAGCCTTATCATCCTGGTCGAAGGATTTCGACTAGGATCCACGACCTGGATTTCGACCAGGATCCTAGTCGAAATTTCGACCTGGATCTAGGTCGTCAATTCCCCACTTTTAGCTTCTAATTTTGAGCCCTTCGACTAGGATTTCGACCAGGATCCTAGTCGAAATTTCGACCTGGATCCTGGTCGAAAATTCTTTGGTTTTCTTGATTCCTGGTCGAAGAATTTCGACTAGGATCCACGACCTGGATTTCGACCAGGATCCTAGTCGAAATTCGACCTGGATTTTTAATCCTTATTTCTGTAAAATGCTTGTCTAATTCGACCTCATTCCTAGTCGAAGTTTCGACCTCAATTCAGTTCTATTTTTTCCGTTTTTTTCGTGAGTCTAGTCGAAAAATTTCGAGCAGGGATCACGACCTGGATTTCGACCTGAATCCTGGTCTTTTTTCTCCGTTATTTTCGGGTGTCTGCTCGAAAGTTTTTGAGCAGGATTCACGACCTGGATTTCGACCTGAATCCTGGTCTTTTTTCTCCGCTTTTTTCGTGTGTCTGCTCGAAAGTTTTTGAGCAGGATTCACGACCTGGATTTCGACCTGAATCCTGGTCTTTTTTCTCCGCTTTTTTCGTGTGTCTGCTCGAAAGTTTTTGAGCAGGATTCACGACCTGGATTTCGACCTGAATTCTGGTCTTACATCTTTTTATTTGGGCCTTACATTTTTAAGGCTAAAACTGAATTTTCCAAATCCTAATTGGATTTGGGCCTGGATTTCTCTATTGGGCTTTATCAAATATTACTGGGCCTCTTTATTGGGCTTTATCAAATATTACTGGGCCTCTTTATTGGGCTTTATCAAATATTACTGGGCCTCTTTATTGGGCTTTATCAAATATTACTGGGCCTCTTTACTGGGCTTTATCACACCCTGTTTAGAATGCCCTAGAATTCCTAGGAATATTCTGGAAGATGCTTTTTCCTGGGCTTTTTCTCATGGGCCTTTGTTCTTAATGGGCTTTTTGTCCCTTCAACTTCTTTTTCCTCCTATATAAAGGAATGAGGAAAGGTCACTACTCCTCACTTCCTCATTTCTTTGTTTTCTTCTTCATTCTCCTGCTAAGATTCTCAGAGCAATAACAGCAAGTCGGAGCTCAAAGCCTTTCTCAGGAGTGCTTTTTCAGGTAAGATTTCTCCCTTTGTTTTTTGTGTTCATTTTTCCATTGTGTGCCATTTTAAGACAGCCTATTTACGTGCCTCATACCTTTTTTCAGATGGCTGACAAAAGAATGACTCGTTTGGCCAAGATGAACGTGGCTAGAAAGTCCAATGATTTTCCTATTCGATCGAGGTATACTTCCTTAATCGACATGATCAACACTCGAGGGGACGAGTATCCGTCTGATGCGCATCTGGACGCACACGATCATATCAGCGCCTTACGGGATCCCAAGGAGCTGGAAAAGTTGAGCGGCTGCTTCAGAATCAAAGAACCTTTTAAGCTGGTTCTTGCAGGTCCGGCCGACAGGGCCTGTCAGTGGAAGAAGGACGCGCTATGCGTCTATAGGGATACTCTAAGGGCAGGTATTAGACTCCCTTTTCATCCATTCATTCCTTTACTTTTGGCTGATGTAGGCATCAGCCCTTGCCAGCTTCCCCCCAATTCCTGGAGGTTGATCCTATGCTATCTGTCGCAATGCGCCAAGAACAGCATCCCCACATCTGTTGCTGTTTTCAGGAAGATTTTCCAGTTCAAGAACAGCCCCGATAAAAGTCCGGGTTGGGTTTCTATCAACCAACGCCCCACTATCCCCCATATTGTGAATGGGAAATCCATCCCTGACAACAATTTGGGGTGGAAGAAGGATTTTTTGTTTATAGTTTGGGAGGGTGGAGACTGGGGTTCCCTATTTCGATCTTCTTTTGGGATTGCCGTGGATGGGAGCCCAAATGACATAGCTTTGTCTGAGGAGGAGGCTAGAGGTTTCAACCTCCTGACGCAAGACAACGGCACCTCCCATTCTTGGGATCTTATCCGGGAGACTGTCCTGGTAGAACGCGGCCTCTCGCCCGTTCATAAGAAAAGTAAGTTCCTACCTTCATCTACTTTATTTCCTGCATTTTTATTCCATTAGTTTTCAACTGACTTTGCTTGTCGCAGTGGCTGAGAAGATTGAGGAGGCTACGAAGCCAAAGGACCTGGAAACGACCAGGATGAAGAGGGCTGGGAAGATTTTCAAAGATCCTAGGCTTGGTGATCGCTTCCCTGAGTTCCTCCTTCAGGCTATGGAGCCAAATGAGGAAGGTCCCAGCCAGGTTTTGCGCACCAAGCAGAGGCCAGGGGCCTATTTTCAACCTGCCTGGGGGATCCGGGGCAAGGACTCAATATTGGGCAGCACAGCCCTGTCCAAGGAATGGTCCAAACATTCCATCTCTCCGGTGGACTATCAAGACTTTGTCCTCCAACAGGACTTAGAGGGGAACGAGCTTTTTGGAGCCCAAGCCCTGGCGACAGTACGCACTTTACTTATGCCTTTTACACTTTTCTTTTCATGCTTCTTTTCTAAAGTTTTGCTATTTCTCTTGCAGGCTAACGCCCATTTTCAAGGGGCAATTCACCAAGCTAAGGCTTGGAAGGTTGGCCTGGAAGATGCCAACAAGAAGTTGGAGGAGGCCAACCAAAAAATTGAGGCCCTTGAAGCTCAATTGGCTTCTTCCACTTCTGACCTGGAGACGGCCCGGGCTGAAAACGTAATCTTGAAGGCGCAGAAGGACAAAGCCTTTGACGGCTGGATGGATACCCAAGAATTCAAAGACCTGATGGTGGAGCATGACGCCCTTCTTCACCCAGTCAGCTACAAGGAGGGTTGGGACGCTGCTGTGGAGGCTATCCAGGATGAGTTTCCCGAGATCCTTGAGCAGTCGCCCTTTCCCTGCCCTGTGCGGGTTCCAGAGCTTGGAGGCGTTACTGAGAAGCTTGCTGGCATGATCAGGGATGGAGAAGAGGAAGATTCTTCTGAGGAGGAACTCGAGCCTGCTACTAAGAAGGCAAGGGTGGAAGAACCTTCAAAAGTAGTGCCTCAACAGCCATCATCTCCTGCAGAGGGAACTTCCACAGGGACTTCGGAGGGTTCGACTGAGACTTCTGAAGAGACGACTGAAACTTCCGAGGAGTCGTCGGATAGTGGCTCTGAAGAATCTCAACCTTCCAAGGCTTAATTTTTTTTGTATATCTTCTTTATGAACTTTATTTTTATCAGAAGTTGTTACCCTTCGGGGTTAAATTTTGTATGTTGCTCCTTCGGCCTCTTATCATTATAGTCTTAATGTGTGTTTAAACATCCTTTAGATAGAAATAACTTAAAACTCTTTAACATGAAGTCTGGTTTTTCAAAACCTTACATAGCATGGGTTCGACCCTAATCAATAATAACTTGACAATGTAAATTCTACTGGAATATAAAATCCTACGCAAGCAAAGCTTCCAGGTGCTTTTAAACCTACTTGCCATAATAACAAGTGAGAATCGTACTTCGCCTATCTTACACGTAGTAAACCTTCAGGTTTTGTGCGTGCCAGGTCCTCGGGACTTCAAAACCATCCACAGTCTCGAGCTTGTAGGTTCCTCTACCTTGAACACTCTTGACTCTGTACGGCCCTTCCCAATTTGGGGCAAGCTTCCCTTTTTGTCCTACACCAGATGCTTCTATCTTCCTCAAGACTAGATCGCCTTGTTTAAAAAACCTTTCTTTAACCCTTAGGTTGTAGTAGAATGAAGCTTTTTTCTGATATTCTACTATCTTTGCATGTGCTTTATCTCGCACTTCATCGATTAAATCCAGGGCTAGCTTCTGTCCTTCCTCATTTTCTTTCTCATCAAAAGCCTGAATCCTTGGAGAAGAATGTGATATCTCCACGGGAACTACTGCTTCTGCCCCATATGCCAACATGAAAGGGGTCGCACCTGTCGTGACTCTACAGGTAGTCCTATAGGCCCATAATATGGGAAGTATCTCATCCACCCAATTATTTCTTGACTTCTCGATCCTCTTCTTTAATCCGTCCAGAATTATTCGATTTGCAACTTCTGCTTGCCCATTAGCTTGTGGGTGAGCGACAGAGGTGAACCGTAACTCAATTTCATTTTCTTCACAGTACTTCTTGAATTCCTCATTATTGAATTGCGTTCCATTGTCAGTGACGAGGATACGGGGAATTCCATATCGGCACATAATATTTTCCCACAGGAATTGTGCAACCTGCTTAGTTGTGATTTTGGCCAAAGGTTTGGCTTCGATCCACTTGGTGAAATAATCAATGGCTACAATCAGAAACTTCCTTTGTGCTGTGGCCATAGGAAAAGGCCCTAGAATATCCATCCCCCACATAGCAAAGGGAATAGGTGAGTTGATAGAGGTCAGCATCTCGGGGGGTTGTCTGGCGACTGGTGCATGCTTCTGACAACGATCACACTTCTTTACATATTCTTTGGCATCAGCCATCATTTCTGGCCAATAGAAGCCTAAACGAGTTATCTTATGAGCCAAGGCCCTGCCCCCCAAGTGTTGCCCACAAATGCCTTCATGCACTTCCTCAAGAGCCAAGCGTGCCTCATCGGGCCTGAGACACCTCAAGTAAGGAACCACGAAAGATCTTTTATATAGAATCCCATCTATCAAAGAGTACCTTAGTGCTCGAACAGTTAACTTCCGTGCCTCAATTGTATCGTTTGGCAACCAACCGGTCTGAATGTGAGCCTTGATGGGATCAATCCATGACGTCCCCAAGCCTACGGGAGCCACAAGTTTAACATCTATGCTTCGTGTCTTCAAAACACGGAAGTACACACTTCCTGAACTTTCTTCAATCTCAGATGAAGCAAACTTTGATAGCGCATCTGCTTTAGCATTTTCTTCCCTTGGAATGTGTTCAACATGGCATTCATTAAATTGGGTCATCACAGCCCTTACTAGGCGAACATACTTTGCCATCGTATCATCCCTTGCTTCAAATTCTCCCTTTACCTGGGATATGATCAACTTCGAGTCTCCACGGACCTTTAAGTTTTTGACTCTAAGTGTCCCAGCTAGACCAAGGCCAGCAATCAGGGCTTCATACTCTGCCTCATTGTTTGTGGTTGGGAAGTCTAGCTTCATGGCATACTCAATTAAGAATCCATCAGGGCTTTGCAAAACCAACCCTGCTCCACTGGAATTTGTTTTTGATGCTCCATCAAAATAGAGAACCCAATATTCTTTCTCCTTGTCCCCATTGTCGACTCCCTTGTCTTGAGGTGTGGTATCTTCCTGCCCCCCGACTTCTTGGTTGGGTATGGTACATTCCACCACGAAGTCAGCTAGTGCCTGGGCTTTTATGGCCATACGTGGCTTATACTTGAGATCGAACTCTCCCAACTCTATTGCCCACTTAATTAGTCTCCCACTTGCCTTGGGACTGTGAATGATATTTCTCAGTGGCTGATTTGTTAGCACTTCAATTTGGTGAGCTTGAAAATAAGGACGCAGCTTTCTTGAAGCCATCACCAAGGCTAAAGCGAATTTCTCAATGGCTGAATAATTCAACTCAGCACCATGCAAAATTTTGCTGACATAGTATACGGGTTTCTGGACTTTCAGTTCCTCCTTAACCAACACCGCGCTCAAGGCGCTTTCTGAAACAGCCAAGTACAAGAATAAAACTTCACCCAAAACTGGCTTGGCCAACAACGGGGCCTGGCCCATATACTTCTTTAACTCTTCAAATGCCTTCTGATTTTCCTCACTCCATACAAAGTCTTTAATGTTCTTTAATGACTTGAAGAATGACAAACACTTGTCTCCTGACTTGGAGATGAATCGCCCTAGCGCAGCAACCCTTCCTGTGAGTTTCTGAACATCCTTGACAGTTTTTGGGGGTTCCATGTCCAGGATTGCCTTTATTTTATCGGGGTTAGCCTCAATTCCCCTCTTTGAGACCATCAATCCCAAGAACTTTCCAGATCCTACTCCAAAGGCACACTTCGTGGGATTCAACATCATCTTGTGGTACCTCAGGACCTCAAAAGCTTCCCTCAAATGGGTTATATGATCAATCTTTACTAGACTCTTGACTAGCATGTCATCAACATAGACTTCCATAGTCTTCCCAATAAGATCCTTAAAAATTTTATTCACCAACCTTTGATAGGTGGCTCCTGCATTCTTGAGACCAAACGCCATAACAAGATAACAATAAACACCAAAGTCAGTGACAAATGATACCTTTGGAATGTCATCCTTATGCATTTTGATCTGGTTGTATCCGCTAAATCCATCCATGAAACTCAGCATCTCATGTCCAGCGGTGGCATCAATCAAAGTATCAATTCTAGGCAGCGGAAAACAGTCTTTGGGGCATGCATCATTCAGATCGGTGAAGTCTATACACATCCTCCACTTTCCATTAGCCTTCTTCACCATTACAGGGTTTGCTAACCACTCCGGAAATTGAATCTCCTCAATGAAACCAGCCTCTAAGAGCTTTTCCACTTCCTGCTTTATAGCCTCTTGTCTTTCCGGGGCAAAATTTCTTTTCTTTTGTTTCACTGTCTTCCGGCTTGGATCCACGTTTAACTTGTGGGTAATTAACCCCGGGTCTATGCCTGGCATATCAGCTGCTGACCATGCAAACACATCACTATTTTCTTGCAAAAATTTCACTAACTTCCCTCTAAGGGGCTCCTCTAATGTAGCTCCAATGAAAGTCATCCTCTCAGGATTCTTGGGATCTAAAGAAACCGAAACCAATTCTTCTGCTGGCCTTCCTCTATTCTCATCATTTTCTCGAACATCCATATCTTCAATAGGAAGAACCTGCCCCCCGACTCCATCTGCCCTCAAAGAGGCCACATAACAGCTTCTAGCCATTTTTTGATCTCCCCTCTCTTCTCCAATCCCATTTCGGGTGGGAAACTTCATGACTGAATGGTAGGAAGAGGGGACTGCCTTGAAGGCATGTATCCCTGTTCTCCCCATGATAGCATTATAAGTTGAACTAGCCTTTACCACCACAAAATCCAGCATCTGCGTTGCTTGCCTTGGCTCCGTACCTATGGTGGTTGGCAATTTAATTATCCCTTCCACAGGACATTCTACTCCAGCAAATCCATATATCGGCATGTCAGTTGGTGTCAACTGGGAGTTGTTATACCCCATCCTTAGAAAGGTGTCGTGGAGCAAGATATCCACAGAAGCACCATTATCCACAAGGACCCTCTTAACCGGGCTATTTCCTATTATCGGTGTTATGACCAGCGGGTCGTCATGGGGAAACTTCACACCCTCTAGGTCGGAATCATCAAAAGCCAATGTTACTTCTGTCCTGGCCCTCTTCGGGGCTTCTCCAACAATATGCATAACCTCTCTAGTATATGCCTTTCTGGAATTTTTGGACAATCCAGCAGCAGTTGGACCTCCAAAGATCGTGTTTATTACAGGCCCTCGAGGTCTCGGCCCTCCATAAATGGTGTTTATAACTGGTCCTCTAGGTTGGGGATTCCGCCCCTGATCATCTTGGTCCCTCCTACGATCTTCAAAGTTCTTCCTTCCATTATTGTTTCTGTCTCCTCCATCTCCAGTATACTTGTTCAGCCTTCCTTTTCGAATCAAAAACTCAATTTCATCTTTCAACTGCCTACACTCATCGGTGTCATGGCCAACATCTTTGTGAAACCTGCAATACTTGCCCTTATCTAGCTTGGCGGGATCAGCCTTCAAAGGCTTAGGCCAGCGAATATCTCTGTCTTTCTCAATCTCCATCAAAATCTGACTTCTGGGGGCATTCAGCTTAGCGTATTCAGTGAACTTTTGCCCAGGTCCTCCCTTCTTGGGGGTTGAATCAGGGTTTTGTTCAGTTCTAGGATACTTATCCTTAGCGATGTACTCCAGATCAGTTTTTCGTTTCTTGCCTCCAGTGGGCTCATTACTTACTACGGTCTTCCTCATACTCTCTTCAACCTTGATATACTTCCCTGCCCTCTCTTGGAGCTGCAACATGCTCTCAGGGGGTCGTTTGGCCAAAGACATCTTGAAAAACTCATCCCTAGTTCCTTGTTGCAGCGCTATCATGGCTACCTTATCATCAAGGTCTGGGACTTTTAAAGCCTCCTTTGTAAAACGATTTAGGTAATCTCTTAAGGATTCTTTAGCTCCCTGCACAAGACTCATAAGAGATGCTGAACTTTTCTCATGGACTCTTCCACTGATGAATTGCTTAATAAAAGCCTGACTTAATTCTCTGAATGATCCAATAGAATTTGGGGGTAGGCGACTGTACCATCTTTGAGCCATACCCGACAGGGTTTGAGGGAAGGCCCGACATTTTATAGCATCATTCACGGGTTGCAGCAGCAGTGCATTAGAGAATGTCCTAACATGATTAGCGGGGTCTCCCGTGCCATCATAGGCTTTGATAGTGGGCATCTTAAATTTTCTTGAGATATGGGCATTCATTATCTCTTCTGTGAAGGGTGGAGTTGGATCATCAGGATCTCCAAGGGGAAGGAGATTGCTTGGATCAGTTCTTGGGACAGCAGCCCTTCTTCTTACCGGACCATCCAGGTCTATGATAGGAGGAGGATTTCTCCCCCTAGGAGGTATGTGGGGTCTGGTGGCTTGGTAAGCCTCCAAATCACGCCTCAGCCTTTGGATTTCAGCCTCATGAGCCCTGATCTTTTCCTGCACTTCTTGGGGATTCGCCCCTGGGGTGCTTTGGGGGCGTTGCCTTCCATCGGCCATCGGCTCTTTTCCAGGACGCCTCCTTCTCGGGGCCACTTCATCATCCGAAGATTCGGAGTCTCTCTCAGTGTATGGACCAGAAAATTCCCGATCCTCAGGGATAGGATCCAAACCTCGTATATAGGGGGGCGACCGCCCTCGTGCTTCGCTTCGCCCAGCATATCCACTTCCTCCAACCTCAGGGTGAAGGGGCATCCCATAAGGGGGGTTAGTAGTAACAATAGTTGAGTATTCATACCCGACGGGTCGAGAATTCACAGGTATATGTATTTGTTGAACTTGAGGATTCGTACCTTGAACAGTCGGGGGAGTTGTCCCTTGTGGCTGAGGATGAGTTGCCCCTGTCTGGGCTTCCCCCTGAGTAGATGCATAAGTTGAATGGGGAGGAACCTCCACGGTTGATGAAATCACCTGGGTTGTCCCTGATGGTGTTCCCTCCTCCAGAGTGCTGGTTGTTCTCCGTGTTCTCGCCATGGTTGTTGTTGCGTATTTCCCACAGACGGCGCCAAATGTTATGGATTAAAACTACTATATATAATTGCTGTATTTAATACTAAGGAACGTGAGCTTCGAGGCTCGATTTGACTGCTCTTGTGTTTCGTGACTCAATCTGCCTTAACAAGATGCCTACGTACCTTGCTGATTGCCAAGGATCAAGTCAAAAAACGTAGTTCTGATTGGTGGGGGTGAGACCCCTTATATAGATGTGGGAGTCCTTGAATTGGACTTGGTATAGGAGACTTGGTGGATAAGCCTCTGAATTAGGATAGACTTAGGAGTCCTAGGAAGTAGGAAGCTGATTCCTTATCCTTTTAGGTCCCCTTGAGGCTAATCTCTAAGGACTTATATCCTCATCGGGACTCTTTTCAACATCTGATTTCTCCCTTATTAATTAATTACGAAATTAATTAATAATCAGGGCTTTTTGGGCCTTTTTTTACTCCACCAGGCCTGATCTGGTCCGTCAGGCTTAACCTTTCTGGTCTGAATATTATACATCTTATTATTGGGTCCAGCAGCCCATTATTAATAAAATCAGGATTTATTTATCCCTATCAATATCCAACAAAAATTCCTTCATTTGCTTTAGCATCAAACTTCCCATTTTGATCAGTTTGATTTCTCAGAATATAACATTTACAACCAAAGGCATGAAGAAAATTTAGAGTTGGCTTCTTGTTCTTGAAAAATTGATAGGGAGTCATGCATCTTGCTTGATTAACCAGGGAAATATTCTGAGTGTAGCATGCAGTATTTACAGCTTCAGCCCAGAAATAAGTTGGCAGTTTAGATTCTTCAAGCATTGTCCTTGCAGCTTCAATAAGTGATCTGTTCTTCCTTTCCACTACTGTCACGCCCCCAACTTAAACAGCAAATTAAATATAGCTATTATAAAATTTTAAAAGAGATAACACAACCAAATCCAAGATCTTACAGTTTAGGGTTTGGAACAACCCAACACTACCAACTATTACATCTGATTTTGAATACCGAGTCCTCACACAGACTACTATCACTTATTCTACCTGAGCTCGAACATAAGCATCAGCATCACAGGTCTTACGGGCAGCCTGCTTGAATCTAACCATAGCTGCTAGCTGTAATATCAGGGTAAAGCAAGGAGTGAGCTAAATGCTCAACAAGTGCTAACAGTACGACACAAAACATAAATCGAGATATACATTAAATAATGACAATGGAAAGACATAACCAATGGTAATGAGAGATAAAACTGTGTGAGATGGCATCATTTTGCTTGTATCAAAACAATTTTAAAATCATGTCTTAATCAAAATCATTTTATGACGCTACGGATTACAGCCGGTGATCAGCCGCGAAGTAATCCCGAACCTCGCTAGGTTCTAATACATTAACGGGAATCCCTAGGCAACTTTTAAGCCTAATATAAGTGTGGAAAGGACTCGCATCTCAGTCCAGATCCACTATTCAAGGAAAACATTTATCCCCCTTTGGGACTGAAAACCCACATTTTATTTATTTCAAAAACTGATGGTGAATTATAACAAAATCTCTTTTAACAGTAAACATTTTTATTAAGGGAATATAGATCAACTCGAAACACGGGAAATATGGTACTAAATCTCAGGGCCATGATTCACAAAACTATACTCTATTAAAGTAACTGAATGGTTTTCATATCTCAAAGATTTAGACAAGGGAATTCAGTGAGGCTATTGGATATTATAAAAGGGTAATGCCAAATTGGGCTTTAAGCAATGGTTTCGCATCAAGGTTCAAGTGTTGGATCATCAAGAAGGTAGGCTTCATGAATACTAAGGGTGTTAGGTATGTAGATATGATCTTTAACTCAGGATATATCAGAATTGTCAAGCTTTAGGATAAGAAAGAGGGTATCAATCAATGAGGAATCACGTTGGTAAGTATCTGACTATCAGAGTTCAAGGTAAGGTTCTATAGGGGTTCAAGTTTCAGGGTGAGATATTAATACTTAGGAATCATTAGCTTGTTAATCAAGAGGATCAATCGAGTATTATAACAACTCTTTATTTTATCATGGCATTCAACTATCATGAAAAGACTTTTGAACTACTGGCAATACGTACTCGAGGGTTCATGACATCTCTATATAATTCAAAGATAAACATAAGATACGCTTGATTTAATATATCAAATGACACAGGATAGTTGTAGCAATGTATGAACTATTAGCAGTAAATACGAAGGTCAAGTTGAATCACTTGCCTTGAGAAAGGCTGGTCTGGTCTGACTGGTAGGAGCAACTGGAGCTTCACTCGACCTTTATGGCAAGTTTTCCCTCGTCTCGAGATCCTACATAATAATAATAATCCTCATTATAATATATTCTTACCATCTTAACCTATTTACAACTTGAAATTAAACACGGATGGCACTTAGGCCTATACGCACTTAATTTTATATTCACTTTTAAATTACAAAAGTACACACATAGCCACATATTCACATATCATATATTAACACCAAATAACGCCATATATACCATAATGCAACACTAGGCTTGGATGATCTCGACTCACCACTTAAGTCACTTGGTCGCTAAACTATACAAGGTCTTCTAATTTTGGCTTCCTAACTCGATGTGCCTTTCCTAAATTATCCAAAACCTATTGACCCTCACTTGTGCCTTTAGATCTACTGACCTTATACCATCTTAAAACTATGGTGGTCGACCTAATACTCACTTCTAAGTATTCTAAAACTATGTGATAAGTGAAAGCGCTCACTGGTGCAAATTTCAGAATGACAACTATGGTTTCTTGAGTGCATTAGACACTCTTAAACTACAAGTTTTCCTTCAAAACTTTTACACAAGACTCTCCTGACCTAAGGGCATCTCACAACCTTGATGTGGCTCAAGGGCCTGGCTTGGGCCTTCTTGGACCTAAGCTAAAAGTCCAAGGTTCCCCTGTTTTTCTGGGCAGAAAATACCCTGACTTGAATTAACTTGTGACACATGGTTCTAACTCATATCCTATGAACTATGGTTGGAAAAACTTCTCTGACACTCCCTCTAACTAAGTCCCAATAGGGCCTAATGAGGGCCTAGCCATGACATGGTCAAATCTTCCTATTTCTAAGTTGCAACAAAACTGTCCCCTGCTGGACAGATTTTGTTATTCTACTTGTGCACCTAACCAAAAGACATGCAAACCTCCAACCAACTCCTAAAACCTTTTATATACTCTCAATACTAACTTCTGGTAGCTTGGGCCTCAAAGTGCACATCAATGACATGGTCAAAACTTACTCTAAACCTCAGGGTGCTAAACTGATTTTTCTGCAGAAACTATAACTCTCATTTTCCAAGGTTTTGACTTGACAAACTCAACTAACAACAACTCAATACTTAAACCAAGACTTATACATGGTATTCTACTGAATTAACTCCCTTTTTCTGAAAATAACCTTGGGTGAGATCATCCTTACCTAAGGTACAATTATGGCAAAACAAAAGAGATCACATTTCTCAACTCACCAATCATTAAGTTTTTAAAACCACAAGATATGCATTTTATAAAAGATAACCACGAATTATTACCATGCAATAAGAAGCATAAATCAATATTAACACATTATTTCTACTGAAATTAAGGCTCACTAACAAAATCTTTCCAAATGATCAAAATCTTACAACATTCTAATAGAAATCCACATGCATGCATGTCCTCGGGTTTTGCAAACCAAAACAACACATTTTCTACATATATTCTACCATAAAATTGACATGCAAGCCTAGCATAAGCTATACCTAGATGATCACTTAGCATACAAGGAGCTTTATCAAATTTTCACCACAAAATTCAAGTCATTATCACATAAACATGCAAAATTTGAGCAAAACAACAAGAATGATCTCAAGGACCATTCATTCGGCTCCCATATGGTCATGGCCGAATGAAATGGATGGGAATGGCCATTTAATCATCAAGAGTTTCCTTCTCAAGACTTGGCACTTATCCATTCCTTGTAGTCCTCTCAAAAACTACCCTAAACTCACAAGAATCAAGGTTGTATTTTGAGTTTCACTAAAACTTTTACATGCAACCTTTAAACTTAAACTTTATACTCAAAAATCTTTGAAATATGAGTGATCATGGTATGGGAAGTAACATTTACTTGTGTAAAGAGTGGAACCTTGGTTGAGGATTGAAGAAAAAAAATGGGGAGGGGGGTTTCGGCTTTTAGCCGAGAGTGAGAGGGGAGAGCCGAGAGGAGGGAGAAGGGAGGGAGGAGAGAGTGAGGTGTGGGTGGAGTATGAGAATGATCATGACATTTGCTTGTTTTTATGGTATTTGATTTGACAAAATTTGAGTGGAAAGGAGAATTGACAAGTCTATCCCTCCACTTATACTTGGTGCATTTTGCATGCAAGGGTAAAGAAGGAAATTGGCTAGAGAAATAAGAGTTAGTGGGGTTGGAATTGTCCTCTTTGTCCTTGAAAAGAATGAGAGGGTGGTTTGCATGCAAGGGCTTTCTTGTAATTTGCTAAATATGACAACTAATATTTATAATGATTTATTTTTATAAAATAAAATACAAGTTCAAAAATTATAAAATTTATACCATAAAATAACTTGGATTTTTAGAGACTTTATAAAATCATTTTCAAAATTTGTGAACAAAATACCTTTTAAAAAAAAAAATTTCCAAGGCTTAGAATATTCCTTATAAATCAAAAATAAAGAAATTAAATAAACTCTTGCTTTGAAAAATCATATACTACATAAAGCAAATTTATAATGCAGAAATTTTCACTCACACAAACGTACAGTCATTGAATATATTTTCATTCAGCTTTAATATTATACCAAATCTACAAATATTATTACACGAAAATACCGGTTGTAACAACTACTCCATTCTGTTGTGGAGTTCTTGCTGCTGAAAACTTATGCAGAATCCTATTTTCCTCACAGAATGCTCTCATGACTGAATTTTTGAACTCAGTTCCATTGTCACTCCTGATTCTTCTAACCTTGAAATCAGGATGATTATTGACTTGCCTTATGTGATTGATGATGATTTCACTAGCCTCATCTTTAGACCTTAGGAAATATGTCTAAGAGAACTTTGAGAAATCATCTACAATTACTAGGAAAAATCTTTTCCTTGAGATGGACAACACATTGACTGGTCCAAAAAAATCCATGTGTAGCAGTTGTAAAGGTCCTTCAATTATTGAATCAAGTTTCTTCCTGAATGATGCTTTAGTTTGCTTCCCTTTTTGACAGGCATCACACAATCCATCCTTAGAAAACTCCACTAGAGGAATGCCTCTAACCAGTTCTTTCTTTACTAGCTCATTCATGGTCTTGAAGTTTAAATGGGATAGCTTCTTGTGCCATAGCCAACTTTCATCCTGACTTGCTTTACTGAGAAGACAAGTAACAAATTCTGCATTAGATGAGTTGAAATCAGCTAGGTATACATTTCCTTTTCTCACATCAGTGAGAACCACTTTGTTGCTTCTTTTGTTAGTCACAACACAGGCTTCTGAGTTGAAGGTTACTGAGTTACCTTTATCATAAAGCTGGCTGATACTCAACAAGTTGTGTTTGAGACCATCCACTAAGGCAACTTCCTCAATGATGACATTGTCCTTTTAAATCAAGCAATAACCCACAGTATAACCCTTGTTGTCATCTCTAAAAGTAATACTTGGTCCAGCTCTCTCCTTGAACTCTGTGAGCAGGGTAGAATCACCAGTCATGTGTCCTGAACAACCACTATCCAGGTACCAAAGATTCTTTATGTTTCCCTGTACACATCAAAATCAAATCAAATTGATTTTGGTACTCAAGTTTCCTTGGGTCCTGCCTTGTTAGCTTTCTTTTTCTATTTCTTAGGCTTTATCTCATTTGACTTGGGGATATCAGATTCATCCTTGGTCATTTGAGTTGGGCCTTTAAAACCATTCATTGCAACAGAATAATCATGCATATTATAATCAACAGGGAATGGTATGCTATTAGTGAACATGTTATTCCAGTAAGGCATGCTAAATGGCATTTGTGGCATACTAAATGCAGCATAATATGGATTAGGTGCAAATGGCATATTTGCAAATTTTGCATTCAAATTCTGTGTAAACATAGAATTCATAGGCATGGGAGGCATGGCATTCATGTTAGGAAAGTGAGGTGGTACAGACATGGAAGTAGGCATGGCAGATTTCCAATTAACAAACAAATGATTTACACTACCACACTTGACACAGATTTTTCTAGGAGCATATTTATCAGGTGTGTAGTTATTATGTTTGTTTATCCCTACTTTACCATTTCTATTATTTTTCTTTTTAACCTCTATTTTCACCTCAATCTTTTCAAGTCTGTCACTTAACTGTTTGACAGTCATGTGACCAACATTAGCCTTTTTCCCTTTCTTAACTTGACTCGATTCTCTTGAAACAAAGTTCTTAGAAACAGATCCATACTTTTCATTCAGCTTAACAAGTTTGGCTTTACTGATAGGCTTGCTTACAGCCGACGGATGAGGATTTTCTTCAGTCGATGGATAACCCTTTTTGTTATCCGACAGATGATCCTCATCATCCGTCGAGTCTACATCTGTTAGCACTCCATCCACCAAATTTGGTTCTAGTTTCTCCTTGTTCTTTTTCCAGGCTGCATCACAGAAGGACTCGATTCCTTGAACTTTCATAATTTGAGCATGGACATCTCTAGATGTTTTCCATGCCTTAATCACCTCATGTTCACGCTCAAGCTGCTTCTTCAAAATTTCTTCTTTCTTCAAGGACTCAGTTAGTTCCTCCTTGGCAATCTTACACTCAATTCTTAATTTTTTAAAATCAATGAACTGAGATTCTAGCAGATTGTTTCTCTCACTTAAAAACAAATTGTTTTCTTTGATTTTAGCATTTTCTTTAGTAAGAGACTTAAGTGTAACACGCAAATGATATAACTCTGTAGACATGTCATTTATGGCATCATTACACTCAGCTTTAGATAAATGTGCATGGTTTGTAGTAATTACCTGATTACTTGAAGAACTTGTTTCTGTTTCATCAAACTTGGCCATTAGGGCTAGATTGACATAGCTGATATCTTCATCTTCATCCAGACCATCTGCTGCCCAGTCGTTTTCTTGTGTAATGAAAGCCCTTTCCTTTTGTTTGAGCAGCTCAAAGTATTTTTGCTTATAATCCACAGGCTCAAACTTTTTCTTACTGGAATCTGACTTCTTACACTCACTGGCAAAGTGCCCTGCCAAGCCACATTTGAAACATTTGAATTTTGATTTGTCCACCATGTTTCTATTTGGCATGGATGCTCCAAAGTTCTTTTTGAACTTGAGCTTGGCAAATCTTCTGGAAAGAAATGCTAAATGTTCATCAATGTCTTCCATGTCATCTTGGCTCAAAGAATCTTCACTTTCTACTGCAAGCCCCTTGCCCTTGTTTTCACAGACCCTTGAAGTTGACTCAACAACTTCCATCTTCATCTCCTTCTCTTTCTCTAACTCAGCAACTAGTGCAATGGACCCTCATTTCTTCTTTCCTCTCTCCATCCTCTCATCTTGCTCTATTTCAAGCTCATAGGTTTTCAGGATGCCATACAGTCTCTCTAAAGTAAACTCCTTATAATCTTGAGAGTTTCTTAATGAGACTATCATTGGTTTCCATTCCTTTGGAAGAGATCTAAGGAATTTCATATTGGAGTCTTTTGTCTGATAGATCCTTCCATGCAACTTTAGAGCATTTAGCAGTTTTTGAAACCTACTAAAAATGTCAGTGAGAGACTCACTTTCTTCATTATGAAAATGCTCATATTGCTGAATCAGTAGCCGTATCTTGTTTTCTCTAACTTGCTCAGTGCCATCACAGATGATCTGTATTGTATCCCAAACATCCTTGGCAGTTTTGCAGTTGATAATGTTGTCAAACTTATCACCATCAACTCCATTAAACAGGATATTCATGGCCTTTTTATCCTTCCTGACTTGTTCAATATCAGGATCAGACCATTCATGCCTTGGCTTGGGGACAGATGGCTCATTTCCAGTTGCAGCTCTCATTGGAACATAAGGGCCTATTTCTATGCAGTCCACATAGGCCTCATGTTGAGAAAGCAAATGAAGATGCATCTTTACCTTCCAATAATGGTAATTATCTTTATCCAGAAAAGGAATCTTGACTCCAACATCCTTCTTGTTCATCTTGCTGTATTGTTTTAATCTTTAAACTCTTTGTTCTTCAAGAGCTTGCTCTGATACCAATTGTTAGTCCCTTAACAATGTAAGAAGAATTACAGAAGGGGGGTTGAATGGAATTCTTGAACCTTTTTCTTGAATAAAAATATTCCAACTCAAATATATATATAAGTGTGAATTGATTAGCAGAATGCGGAATAGTTACTTGAAATGAATTAAAACACAAGTAATTAAAAACAAGAGTCTTTAAAAACTTTCTGGTGGATTTGAATGATTCCACCAGAGATATATAATATATATCGAGAGAACTCTGTGTGCAAAAAGCTCACAGCTGCTTACAAAATGATAACAACTAAGAACGAGAGAAATGCTAGGAATACAGCTTACAAATGTTTCTCTCTTGTTTGCTTAGTTTCTTAGTTACTATTCTATTGCTGCTTCTTGGTTTATATATCACCAAGATTACAAAGTAATAAGACAGGATAATAAAACAAAAACTATCAAGTCTAATACAATGCTACTTCGTTACTCTATTCCAGCATCTTTGAATATCTTCATAATAGCATGGAAATGGCAATGCTTCTTTGTTCTCGAAAACTCAGTTGAATAGGCTACCACATTCCATTTACATACACTCGACGCATGTGACTGTGTTGTCACTGTCAACAGATATTTGAATTCTTTATATGTCGGGTTTATGATCATCCGTCGAGTTATTGATCATCCGTCGAGTTGTTGATCATCCGTCGAATTCAATGTATTTTATCCGTCGGGTAGCAATCAGGCACTTGACTCCATTTCATTTATGCAGAATTACAAGACATCATCTATGTACAGTTAATCAACCTATTTTGCATATCTAGTTAAAGTCAACATGACTTAAGTACTACTACAGATTCTAAACAATGTGTATGCAGAAATGTGCTACATACTTATTGTTACATAAGCTACTCACTCGATGGATAATAGGTTATCATCCATCGGGACTGAAATAAGTTATCCGTCGGGACTATAATCCTTATCCATCGAGTGCTACATTTTCACTAAGTAAAATCTACCAAGGTGTTTTGTTCATGAAATCAACAAGTACACAACATATACACAACATTGTGAGTTTTCCGACGTCTTTCCAGATGAACTTCCAGGACTTCCATCGGATCGAGGAATCAAGTTCACTATTGATTTGGCACCAGGGACTGAACCAATTTCGAAAGCTCCATATCGGATGGCACCTGTTGAAACGAAGGAATTAGCAAAGCAACTGTAAGAACTTCTCGACAAAGGAATTATAAGGCCATGTATATCCCCATGGGGTGCACCAGTATTGTTCGTGAAAAAGAAGGATGGTAGTATGCGACTATGTATTGATTATCGTGAGCTGAACAAGTTAACTATTAAGAATAAATATCCTTTACCTCGCATCAACGAATTATTTGATGAACTGAAAGGAGCAGCATGGTTTTTGAAAATCGACTTACGATCAGGTTATCATCAGTTAAAGATCAAGGCAGAAGATATTCCAAAGACTGCGTTCAGAATGAGGTATGGACATTATGAATTTCTCGTGATGGCTTTTGGACTGACGAATGCACCTGCAACATTTATGGATTTGATGAATCGAGTATTCAAGAAGTACATGGATAAGTTTATCATTGTATTTATTGATGACATCTTGATTTATTCGAAGATGGAAGAAGAACATGCAGCGCACTTAAGAACGACATTTGAGACATTACGAAAGGAACAGCTTTATGCGAAATTTTCGAAATGTGAATTTTGGTTAAAGGAAGTGCATTTTTTAGGACACGTCATCAGTATTGAAGGAATTCAAGTGGATCCAGCAAAGATTGAAGCTATTTTAAATTGGGAAAGACCAAATACACCAACGGAAGTCAGAAGTTTCTTGGGATTAGCCGGTTACTACAGAAGATTCGTTAAAGATTTTGCAAAGATAGCCACACCATTGACGAAGTTGACACGAAAGAATGAAAAGTTCGAATGGAACGAGAAATGCAAAGCAAGTTTCCAATAGTTGAAGAATCGATTAGTAACCGCACCTGTGCTTGTTTTACTAGACGATCAAGGAGACTTTGCCATATACAATGACACTTTATATCGAGGACTTGGATGTGTTCTGATGCAATATGGCAACGTGATCGCATACGCTTCTAGACAGTTAAAGTCGCATGAACAGAAATATCTGACGCACGATCTCGAACTAGCAGCAATTGTGTTCGTACTAAAACTCTGGAGACACTATCTATACGGCGAAAGATGTGAGATTTACACGAACCATAAAAGCTTGAAGTATATTTTCACACAGAAGGAACTTAACATACGACAGCGGCATTGGCTAGAGTTAATTAAGGATTACGACATTTCAATCAATTATCATCCAGCCAAGGCCAATGTAGTAGCAGACACGTTAAGTCGAAAGGAAGGATTGAATCTGTTAACATCTTCAGAAGACTTAATCAAGGAATTCGATAAACTGGAAATTGAAGTTCGTGTTCCAGAAAGTTCTACTGAAATGATTTACGCTATGACTTTTCAGCCAGAATTATTGAAAAAGATCAGAAGGTTTCAAAAAGAAGTAATGGATCAAGAAATTGACAATTTGACAGGAGAAGAGACTACCAGCCAGAAGGATGCTAAAGGAATTTTTCGAGTTGCTTCAAGGATCTGTATACCTAACGTACCGGAACTAAAAGCGGAAATTTTGCAAGATGCTCATAGTTCAAGATATTCGATTCATCCCGGAAGCACAAAGATGTACAGAGACCTGAAGGAAAACTTTTGGTGGCCAAATATGAAGAAAGAGATAGCGGAATGGGTTAGCAAGTGTTACGTGCCAAAGAGTGAAAGCTGAACATCAACGCCCGAGCGGACTACTACAACCACTAGATATTCAGAATGAAAATGGGAGCACTTAGCCATGGATTTTGTAGTGGGACTTCCAAAGACGAAAGCAAATCATGATGCAATTTGGGTTATCATTGATCGATTAATGAAGTCAGCACATTTTCTTCCGATCAACGAAAGGTTTTCACTGGACAAGTTAGTGCACTTATATCTCAAGAAAATTGTAATACGTCATGGAGTACCCGTATCTATTGTATCGGATCGAGATCCCCGTTTCAATTCAAGATTTTGGAGATAATTCCAAGAATGTCTAGGAACCAAGTTAAACATGAGTACTGCTTATCATCCACAAACGGACGGGCAAAGTGAAAGGACAATTCAAACAATCGAAGATCTGCTACGTGTATGCGCAATAGACTTTGAAGGCAATTGGGACGAGCACTTACCATTAGTGGAATTTTCTTACAATAACAGCTATCAAGCAAGTATCGGGATGCCACCTTATGAAGCTTTATATGGGAGAAAATGCAGATCACCTACATGTTGGGATGAAGTTGGAGAACGCAAGATTTTAGGTCCAGAACTGATTCAGCAGACCAAGGAAAAAGTAGAACTTATTTGAAAGTGACTTGAAGCAGCGCAGAATTGACAGTGTAATTATGCAGATCAATCCAGAAAAGATATGGACTATCAGGAAGGGGAACATGTACTGCTAAAGGTATCACCATGGAAGGGATTAACTAGGTTTGGCAACAAAGGCAATTTGAAACCTCGCTACGTCGGACCATTTGAAATTTTGAAGAAAGTCGGAAATGTTGCGTACGAGTTAGCTTTACCACCCTATATGCAGCATATTCATAACGTATTTCATGTATACATGCTTAAGAAGTACAACCCTGATACAAGACATGTAATAGAATATGAGCCAATAGAACTTTAGGCAGATTTGTCGTTTGTAGAGCAGCCGATAAGAATTTTAGATCGGCAAGAGAGGGTATTAAGGAGTAAGTCTGTACCATTAGTAAGAGTTTTGTGGAGAAACCCAGTAGTTGAAGAATCAACCTGGGAGCTCGAGAGTGATATGTTAGAGAAGTATCCTCAGTTATTTACATGGTGTGATTCTGAGGACAGAATCCTGTTAAGGGGGGAGAATGTAACGACCAAGAAATTACGCTTATATTATATTATAATAAAGATAAATTATGTGTATTATTATGTGATTAACTGTGTTGAGTCGTTAAACCCTAATTGCTATGTGTTACGTGTTGTCTGTTTTGATCCGAACGTGTTTTGGATATTTATTGAGTGTTTTATCGCAAGTTATATATTTTATATCAAAACCCGTACAGCTCAAACAGTGTTTTAAAAGCCCGTTTTTCAAACAAAATTATTGGTCCTATTTTACCAAAAACAACCTATACCATATCGTTATTCTAGAACCCCTAGACGTTTTACAAATTTACCTTTTTCGCGAAAAACGACTTTTCCGGACCCCTTCGGGTACCAAAAACCCCACAAAAATCACATTTTTATTTTTATATGATCATTAAATTATCATACATTATTTTTCTTTGCATTTTTGTAATATTCATAATTTTTGGGAATTTTTGACATTTATTTTGTATTTATGGGATATTTAAAAATTCATTATTAATACCCAAAAATTATTAAAATTGGGGCCAAATATTTTTATTAGATGTGTAATTAGACCCTTAATTTTATTTAGGTGTATTATTTTCCATAGTATAAATAGCTGGATTATTATTAATTTTTAGTTAATTAATTATTAAAACTCAAATTAATAAAAATTAGAAAGTGTTGGTGATTTTTGTGTTCTTGGAAGAGAGAGAAGATCAATCAATGGTTTTGGGAGATTTACTAATCCACTGAAAAAGCACGAGTAACCGATACAATCCTTGTGAAGAGACGAATCTATTGATACTAATATCATCAACTGAGGTTTGTTAAATCTTAAAATCGATTTTTTGTGTTCTTGGCATGAATTTCGATTTCTGAGTTTGAGGGATCCTTTGATTGTTTGATTGATTCAGTTAGTTTTGTTGTAATCTCAGGAGTAATCGGGTATTTTTATCTCGATTTTAGGACCCTTGAATCGATATATCGAGTTCTTGAGTTTTACTATTTTTTATTTCATTTTTTAAGATTTATAGATGTTCTTGCTTGTGTTTGATGTTAGGAAGTGATTATAGAACTCTGTAGCTTTAACTTGGCATAAGAATCGTATTGTTTGGTTCCGGATTAAACGAAAATGACTTCGCCGGATTCTGGATTGAAGCTCGCCGGTATTCATGGCGGTTCTAGCCGGAGAAGAAGATGGAAGCAACGGGGATGGAGGAGGATGGTGGAGTTGTGTTCCAGGAAGGATGGGAAATTAAAACCCCAAGTTAATCTTGTCGTTGCATCGCCGTATTAGCCAGATTGAGTCGCCCGAAAACAGCCGGCCGGCGTCGAGTTTTCTGGGCAGCTTGGCTGTTCTTGAGGACCCGGGTTCGACCCGGGTTCGACCCGGTTTCAACCCGGAATTCGACTCGGGTTTGATCTTCAAAACCCGATTCCCAGTTTCTGTTTTCTGTTTCTGGTTTTTAAATAATTTCTTTTATTTTATAAAATCAAAAATCAGATTTTAATAATTCTAAAAATCTAATAAAATTAGATTAAAATTCTGAAAATTATGATTAATAATTTCTGAATTATTTTATTAATTTAGAAATTCAAAATTAGTTATTTAATTAATTATTTAATTATTTATCTAATTATTTATTAGTTATTTATTAATTAATAATTAGGAAATTAATTAATAATTAGGTAATTAATTAATAAATAAGGATTAAAAGTAATCGAATAATATGGATAATAATTATTTAATTAGTTGAATATTGCGAGTAGCACGTATTTATACGAGTAGTTGCTTGTTGAGTCAGATTTTCATTCGAGTAATGATTATTTATTCGATAAATAGCGTATCAGTTAATTGTATTGAGTGATTATTTGTAAATAATCGATCTAATCGAGTAAGTAATAATAATTTATAATTAATTGTAATAAATTGTAATTAATCCTAATAATTAGGGATTAATTATTTTAAAATACAATAATTATTAATTAAATATTTAAAAATATAATTAAGAATTATTTAATTATAATTAATTATTCATAATTAATTATTAATTAATTAAATCTTGTTTAATTCATAATAATTAAACCGTTAGTCCGATTTGAGTGAAACGAAGACCCCTTGACTCAGAAAAATGAAACGAATCCAATAAAAATAATTGTACGCCATAATTTCTTCCGAAAGAGAGTGGTCTTATGATAGTTAATTGTTTATAAGCCCTATTAGGGGTAGAATAGAGTGAAATAAATCCCGAAAAATTATAAATAAAATCAAATAGGGTTAGTTAATACAGGTATGAGCCTAGTATCGATTCTAAAAATAAATATGAGTCCAAAATCAATTATGTGCTTTATGTGCTATATGCTTTACGTGATTATGTGAACCTTACGTGCTATATAATTATATGTGTATATATGCGAGTCAGATGGAAACGCATGGGTAGATTGATAGGGTTGCGTAGTATCAATTCGAGATACGCGTATGTAGTAAGTTATCTAAACGACTATCTTTCTATGATTGATTTAGTATCAGCAAGGCCGATCAAGCAGGAGACCGAAGGCGGGGAGTTGAACCAGGTTAAGTACGCGCAAGGCAAGTTTTTTCCCCTATTCTAAATTCAGAATAGTGAATTATACCCCATTTTTCATATTAGTTACACTTTGATAATTCTTGTTCATATACACTATTACATAATTATTGATCCTCATTTATATTTCATTTCGATTCTTGATTTCTCTCAATTTATTGAATCCCCATTCATATTCCAATACTTTTACCCTTGTTATATATACTCTGATATATCATGTGTTGGGATACATCAAAAGCATTCCGATTGTTCCAGATGCTAAGCTTTGGACTGGATGGTTACGATACGGGCTGGGTTTTACCCAGACCATTAATTAATAGGCCGTAGTTTCCTGAGTACTCCTTATGTTGGTCGGGTCTATGCAGTTGGGTATAGATCCGCACTGTATCCTGAGTGATCAGCAGGTTATAGTGCATAGTTAGTTCTTATTTCCAGTCTTGTTCCTTTGGCACTCGCTAGCAATGGCAAATTATTATTCTATACAGAAGCAGATGGTTGTTCAAACCAACAGATTATCGGTTCATTTATTCTTCTCTCTTTACACTACATATATTGTTGCAGGCTTGTTGAGCAATTTTGGCTCTTCTCCTTTTATTGTTATTCCTATTGTTTTACAGTTAAGGTAGGGAATGAAACCCATCAGAACCCGCATTGTCAAGAAGCGAGTCAAGCAGCGGGACTCTCTTATACCAAGAGTGTGCATTCCTATCCCAGAAGAGAGCTTTGAGTTACCAGATCAGGTGTAACAGGATAAGTAGTAATGTTGGTTTGAATAAAAGTTGTGTGGTGAGAATGTAGATAGAATAAAGTTTTGTAACAAAGAGAGTTCTTGAGACAAATTGTTTTTATTTGGGTTTGTAATAAAGTTAGTGTGTTGTTCTTATTTTCAACTCTTAACCTTAAAAGATCCTGAGTAGCAGTAGTTCGGGGTAACTATTATATTTATATTCCGCTTGTGCAGGTTTAGTTTGTAGTTGATATTAATAATGCCCCAAATCTATACCCCGGATTTGGAGGGTGTTATACTTTGAAAATTTTGCATACAACTTCTTCTTCTTCAAAATCTCCAAAGTTGTCCTTAGATGTTCTGCGTGATCTTCCATTGACTCGAAGTAGATCAAAATATCATCGATAAACACAATTACAAACTTTTCTAAATATTCCTTGAAAACTCTGTTCATCAAGTCCATAAATGTTGCTGGGGCATTGGTCAATCTAAAAGACATCACTAGGAATTTGTATTGACCGTACCTTGTTCTGAAAGCTGTCTTTAGTATATATTCGGGCTTAATCTTCAGTTGGTGATATCCGGATCTCAAATCAATCTTAGAGAAATACTTAGCTCCTTTCAGCTGGTCAAACAAATCGTCGATTCGAGGCAATGGATACTTATTCTTGATTGTAAGCTTATTAAGTTCTCGATAGTCGATGCATAGCCTCATGCTTCCATCTTTCTTCTTAAAAAATAATACCGGTGCACCCATAGGGATACGTTGGGTCGAATCACTCCTTTTTCTAATAATTCTTGCAATTACTTTGCTAGCTCCCTCATTTTAACTGGCGCCATTCTGTATGGGGCTTTAGATACTGGTTCCATTCTAGGTGCTAAGTCGATTGCAAATTCAATTTCTCTATCTGAAGGAAGTCCTGGTAGTTCATCTGGAAATATGTCTGGAAATTCATTTACCACATGAATATCTTCCAGTTTTGCTGGCTCCTAACTTTTGTCTATCACATAGGCAATGAAATGCTCGCATCCTTGTCGTAATAGTTTCTTAGCTTGAATCATCAACAAGAACTTCTTTTCTTGCTTCTGACCTTTAAACGTCACCGCTTTCTCGTCTGACATTTTCAAAATTACCTTTTTATTACGACAGTCTATCTGAGCATCATGCTTAGATAGTCAGTCCATTCCTAAAATAACGTCAAACTCTCCTAACTTAAATGGTATCAAGTCAGCGTCAAACTTACTTCCAGAAATCTCAATCTTAGAGTTCTTACACACTTAGTTCATATATACACGCTCCTGATTTATTAATTCTAACATCATAATCTCACTTAATAATTCAATTGAGCAAATTTAACTTATCAACAAAATTTTGAGAAATAAATGATCGAGTTGCTCCCGAATCTACTAGCACTTTAGCACATAAGGAGTTCACAGTAAGCGTACCTGCTACAACATCTGTGTCCATGATAGCATCTTTCATAGACATATCATAAACTCTAGCTCTGGGAGGTTCAATTACCACTGGAGGGGCTCCCATGATTCACAGTGTATTATTTATTGGAACTGGTGCCTTGCAATCCCTTGCTATGTGTCCTGGCTTTCCGCACTTGAAACAGGTATACCCAATTGCTAAAACTTTTCCATCCTGATTCCTGGTATGCTGATCCTTGTTGGTTGACTCTCTAGCTAGCTGATTACGGCACTCCCTTGAATAGTTCCCTCTCTGGTTGCATCTGTAGCAGACCACATTCAATTTGTTACAAACTCTACCATGTTTCTTCCCGCAGACTTGACAATCTGATATAGCTGGCCTTTGCTGGGTTGACTAGTTCCCAGTGGCTGTACGATTACCTTGTCCTCCGTTGCCTGGATTCTGCCTGTTAAAATTTCTTCGGGGCTGGAACTTGCCTTTCCTCTGATTGAAATTTGGAAACTTCCCTGCTTGAGACTGTCCTTCACTCCCTTCAAACTTCCTCTTCTTACCTTCCCTCTCTTTCTGGGACATTTCACTTTATGTCTCCGCAATCATAGCTTTCTGCACAACTCCCGCATATGTGTCCAATTCAAATATGGCCACTTTCCCTCGGATCCATGGCTTGAGTCCTTGCTGAAACCTCTTAGCCTTCTTACTATCAGTATCCACATAAGATGGCACAAACCTAGACAATTCCTCAAACTTGCTTTCATAATCTGCCACTGACATATTCCCCTTCTTTAACTCCAGAAATTTCAATTCCATTTGGTCCTGAACAAACTGAGGAAAATACTTTTCTAAAAACAACTCCTCGAATCTATCCCATGCAACATCATTAGTACCTTCCAACACTCTAACAGTTTCCCACCAGTAGGTGGCTTCATTCTTCAGATAATAACTTACAAACTCAGTCTTCTGTTCCTCCATCACCTTGACTAAGGCAAATGCCTTTTCAATCTCCTTCAACCAGACCCTTTCCTCAATCGGATCTACAGAACCTTTAAACTCTGGTGGATTCAATGCCTGAAAGGTCTTAAAGGTTACCTGAGGGTTAGTCTGCCTCTGCTGTTATTGAGTCAGGTGGACTGTCTGTTGGGCCAAAATCTGTAGAATCTGGGCTACAGTTTGGTCTATGGTACCTGGATTCACATTCTGATTATTGTTGTCTTGGGTATTGTTGTTGTTGTTGTTGTTGGTTTCTTCATTCTGGTTGGTAGCACAAGTGTTTCTTTTGGGAGGCATTTTATGTAAAGAATCAAACAACTTATTTAGCCTTTAAATCAAGTCTGTTTTATGAAATGATTTTGTAAAATTAAAACATCTCTTTTTGAAACCATTTTCAATCATTGAACTAAGTAAATTGCATGCCTCTTTACAGAATGTAAACAGGTAAGGGAAAAAGGGTACATGTTATCACAAGAGTTTATATCTGGTGCAGTAAGATAAAACAAGTATAGTAAAGTAATAACGATGCTGGGAAAAGGAAAGACATTGGTCTATATCGAAGTTTGGTGGTACAAGCACGAAATATTTTATTGAAGGCAAAGGTACAACAGGCCTATCCATTAGTCGGCAAGTCTTGTTTACTTACATTCCCATCAAAAGTCTGACTCTACATATCCCACATTATTATACACATATCAGTTGTTCCGTCATCTCCGTCGTCTAGTTTCAAGTACTCCCCGGGTCACCTATATCCCATTCCAAAGTTCATTCGCATTTCTGTCGACATCTATAGTCCTGATAATGTGTTAAAATCCCCGGATATGCCAACAGGGCTTCTCGTTCCAACAAAATAGCATCATACTAGAGATTACTGAAGAAATTCATTATCATGGAATACCAAATGAAATTTCAAAATCAAGAAAATTGAATGAGAAGGAATAGTGATGAAGATGTAGGTATGACTGAGAGCAACCATATAAGTACATAAAATGGCCAGTCTTAGTACCGTATAGTTCACAACACATAATTCGGTGGCGTCCCACCAGACCCTTTTGTCACACAGACAAATAGTCAACACATATGCATTGTTTGCCTCAATCGTCCAATAGAATCACCGAGAAAAGAAACAATGTTTAAATAGAAAAATTCACAAGTAGGGAAGGAGAGAATCTGATTTATAATGGGATCAACAAAATCTTAAGACGCACCCGCAGCCGAATGTCCAATATAGTCGGAATCAACAGGTGGAGGTCCTCGAATAGGTAATCTCACACTTAAAGGTAGAATAGTTCGCATTGGTGCATTTGTCGCAACAGTTATTATGGCTGACACCGGCGGAAGAGCAGGACGTGGATGAGATGACGGTCCTCCGACGAAAGGCTCCGAGTAATCAGATGATATCAAAATAAAGGAATCTGCCATCGCTGCTATCTAGAAATCATGTTGCTAAATAAGAATCTCGAATCTCGGCACGAATGATACTAAAACCTACTATTTAGTCGGATTCAACTTTTTGAAGTTCTATTTCTTTATTTCCTAATACTAATCTTAACCCTCTACCCCTTCCCGACAATCTAGGATTGTAGCAGTGACTTTAAACCGAAGCTCTGATACCAAACTATAATGCCCTCCAAACCTGGGTCAGAAGTTTGGGGCCCACAACACACACACACCATATTTAATCCTGCTTATGAATATAATATATATATATATATATATATGAAATGACCCTACTTACCATAATCCAAGGATCGACGCAGTTCAAAGTATGTCCAGAAGCCACAATCTTATTTATTACACAAACGTACCAAAACCCAGTTTATTTATCTTACAACTGAAGTTTAAACTTTATTACAAACTATCTACACAACAAAGCCAAACATCATCTGCTAGTCTATTCCATTTCAACCTGGATATCTAGCTCGTACACTTGTTTGGGGATCCTCGCTACTGTAATATCCAGGATATGACGTGTAATTATTTTTGTTAATAAATAAATATTAAATGATTATTATATGAATTTTTGGTGAATTATCTATGAAGTGGTATCTCTGTTTGAATATGCAAATATGGTATAATTTGAGTATTTTAATTTTTATAAGTCCAGAATAAAGTATAAATAATTGTGATGTAACGCCCCCAAATCCGGGGTCAGAGGATTTGGTCGTCACTATAAAACTTCAATCCAAATTAACCTGTTAAATCAATAAATAAATGCCAGCGGAAGATAATTATCATAAATGACCCCAAACTACTCCAAGATCTTTTAAGGTTACAGTTTTAGAAACAAGGTATCCAAATTCCACCAATAAATTTTCACTTTCTTTTAAAACTCTTTTCAATAAATTCCAATTCAAAACTAAACCCACTAGTATAACTACGAAATGAAGTATACTAGGCCCAAATAAAATATACAACTATAATATAATATAATATAAACAACTTTATACAATCAAACTTACACTAGCCCGGAAACCCTGGACCAACCACCTTCCAAAAGCTTCTTCTTTGCTTCCTCGAATTACGCGGCTAAACAGCAAGCTAATCCTCACTGTAGGTTAAATTTAAAAACAGGCAAGTATGAGCGAAAGAAATGCTCAGCAAGTTCATTATAATATATATATGGTTGTTTTGACATAAAACCGACATCTGCATTAGAGCAGAACATTTAAAATCATAATTGCTGAATATTAAAATTTTTAGTTGAGGAATCCCAGAATTGATTCCTTAATTATATTCAAAATCATTTTGATATTTTTGAGCGAAATGCTTCAGCAATACTTTCAATCTTGACGAGGATCAAACTCGTAAAACAGTGTTTACGGAAATATCGTAAACCACAATAACATGAAACAATGATTATGGATTGAATCATAAACTTTATTCAAAACCGAACTCTTCAAATTAATACTTATTTTGCTGTCATATCAAATTAGATATCAATATGAACTTTGATGCTCACAACATTCCATACTGAAGTCAACATCATTCATCTATACTAATACCACCTTTGATATTTAACAACAACGTGAGTATCAGCATAAATTAGAATCTAAATTAAAACTGCATTTTACCATTATTCCAAAACAGAAATAGTTGATAAATCCTTCCTTATAAGATTATCAAAAGTAATATAATAATATCGATTGGAACCAAATTATGCACTATGTTGTTCCTGATGATCAGTCATGAAACAACACCGGTATCCCGCAGCCATACCGTTAATATAGGTACTACCCGTATCCCGAAGACATACGGTACCTATAGGGCGCCAGAAAAGGCATAACAAGCCTTTTAAGATATTACACTTCCGTATTACACTTCTGTATAATAGCTCACGCTGGACCGGTGCTTCGGCCTCTTACGCAATCAGTAACCATTCAATCTCAAAACCTTTTATTGAAAAGGGGTCATAATACTCGACACCCGAAATAATTTTATTCCCCCATTCACTTGGGCAGGAATACTTGCAACAAAATCATTTTTCTAAAAACCCAAAACATTTGTAAATCTATTCTAAACATAGAATAGCAGAGGGTACTTGCATAAACAGAATTATTTAATTCAGCGATATATAAAACATTTATCTATCTTGAACTGAGAATAGGAAAAGCAATACTTGCATGATAAGATTTTAAATAAATATCACTTGAACAATAAGTGATGATAGGGATACTTGCCTTTGGGTTTTAGCAGTTAGTCACACTCGCAAAGACGCATCTATTATGACATTCTGTCTCAAAATATTACCGTCCTTCTTTTCAACACTTTACTGATATGTTGCTCCTGCGATTGCTAGAAGCCAGATATCCAATTCCATTCCATCTCACTCTTTATCCAACATCTTGTCCTGATCAACTCGAATGATCC
Organism: Apium graveolens; assembly: GCF_009905375.1. Lineage (NCBI taxonomy): Eukaryota > Viridiplantae > Streptophyta > Magnoliopsida > Apiales > Apiaceae > Apium > Apium graveolens. The sequence continues at coordinate 192,675,857 of NC_133653.1, forward strand.
GTATCTATAATTAAAATATATAACTTTAATTGTCTAAACGATAATCACTCGACGAACTACGTATCAAAAGCCTATCGTCTACCCATACAATAGCCCACACATAAATAAAACAGATAAACACAAGACTCTTGATCCATATACACATAATGCACATAGCACATAAGCACATAACTCACGTATCACATAATTCATATCACATATGACTCGGTTCATCAAAAGGGTCGACTCGGTACATTTAAAACTGAAATCAGGTCAAAAATATGATTTATCGATCAAAAATCGACTCAAAATGATTCGTAAAACAAGCGACCTTTCGAAACAAAAGAATTCGGGTCTCGAAAGTATTTTTATTGAAAACGGAATATTTTTCTGAGTCTGTACGCGTTCGTTTGGTATTAAACGGACGAACGGTTGATTTTCTACGAATAAAATACGAATAATTCAATTAATAATAGTATTAATTGAATATTTAATAATCTATAGATATTTTTAAAAGCCCAAAATAATTATTAGGAATTATTTGGATTAATTATAAATAATTATATTTTAGTTAACCATTTATAAATAAAATTAATTGATTAAATGAATTAATCAATCAATCAAATCCATAAATAATTAACTAAAATAAATTATAAATAATTAAATCAAATTTGAATTTTTTTGAAAATAATAAAAGAAAATAATTTTTGGAATTAAAATAATTCAGTTAACTATTTAAAATAATTAACTAAATTAATTTTTGAATTTAAAAACAATTTTTGGAATTTCAAATGAATTTTGAATTATTTTCTGAAAATAATTCCCAGAAACATGTTTTGGAAAGGGGGTCATCTTCTTTGATGGATCAAACAGGATATTGAAGGAGGAAGATGACCGGAAAACTTTGAAGAACTTGTCGGAATCCGGCAACCTTCAACCAAATCCGGCGAGCCTCGTTTTGGTCAAAAACGAGTGCTGACACCACGGTTTTTAATCGTCTTCGATCTACAATTCAACCAGCAGCAACAATAACACAAAAATCATCTCATATCATCCCTGTAGCTCCGAATCAGGCCACCATCACCATTAAAACCGACATGGAGCTCAAGAACTCCGGCGAAATCGCGAAACAAGTCAAAACTCCACCAAATCTTCCAATTTATATATCAAAACGAAGCTAAAATCATGTATAATCTATTCCTATCATCATAATCATCCAACAATTATCATAAAAACTAGAAAATCGAAAAATAAAAACTAACAAAATCAAAAACTCGACTATAGCCCTCCGGCAATAGAACGAACACAAAAATGGTATAAATCGACTCTAAATAACATGTTAAAGCTAATCCTAACATCAAATACAACCAAAAACTCCTGAAAATCAAGAACCCAATTCGTACTAAAATGATGAACTATGTTTTTTTGAGCATTACTCCACCTGAGTTGATGATTCTGGTATCAAAATAACGGGCTCGAAGAGAGCTTCGATTCGACTACTAGATCGTCAAAAACGGAGCAACGGATCTCCAGATATCGCAAGATTAAGATCAAGAATGGATTGAAACCTCCAAGAACAAGTTCTTGATTTTTTTGTTTTTAATAAAAATAAAAATGAAATAAAAGAATAAATGGGCTATTTATATTTTCTGAAAAATAAATACCCCAAAATCAATTTAGGGTGTTTTTATTCCCTAATTAAAATAATTAAGTCCCAAAATTATAGTTACGGGGAATAATTTTAAAAACAGTAAAATGTAAAATTCGTATCAAAATTCCCCAAAAATTGGGAATATTTCAAAATTGTAGAAATACTGGGTATTTGAAATACGATTGATTTTATAAAACTAAAAACACGAATTTTGTAGGGTTTGACGTCCCGGTGGGGTCCTGGTTCATTAATTTTCGAAAAATAAAAACAATACTTAATTTAACCGAAAAACTCGAACACGTATAAAATACATTCACACACATAAAATGAGATAAAACGAGTAACGCTAATAAACACATATCCAAATTACGGATTGATTCATATAAATGCATCTTAACCACGTAACGAGTATCATATTGGATCATATCGGATCCAAAAATAGGTTACTTAGCCGCTAAGTAAATGTAAAACGATACAATTTAATACCAGAATTAAATAATTATCAACACCGAGCTTTTTATAAAACACCATATACGAAAATAATGTAAAAATATCTCTTCTCTCGAGAATACGGGTTTTATTGATTACTGAAATAACTATCGTATCGAAAATCTTGCGCCGGGCCGCGCACAGGTCAAACCGTAATCCGGATTGAAAAAGTCAAAACACGGAAAATATCTGGAATTACCAGATTAGGTTAGGAAGGAGTTTTCGGAAGAGTTTCGGGTTGTAAAAACGCAAAAACGGTTGAAGTCGGATGATTCCCGGCTTTATAAAATAATTTTGGTAATTATTCAGAAAATAATTAATAATACATAAATCATTATAAAATCATATAACACTCCAAAATTACCAGAAAAATATCACAATTATCTATATTTTATTCTAGACATATAAAAATTCAAATATTCAAATAATGTCACATCTAAACACCCATACATCAATTTCACTTATCAGATAATTCACTAAAATTCACATAAAATCACATAAATAATTCCAAATAATAATAATAATATTTGAAAATATGGGATATTACAATCTACCCACCTTATAAGGATTCCGTCCTCGGAATCAGCAGAAGAAAACACTAAGGGTTTTCTAACCAACTTTCCATTTCCAAATAACCTCAATTTTCCATAATCTCAAACAAATCTTGTATTCCTTGTATAATAAAACTTTTACAGGGGCTTCACTGTATACCACTGTTCCGTCTACATCCTTTGACCAATTCCTCAATAGAATCACTTTTATTGATCGCGAGAAAGAAGAATAGAGAAAAAGATAGAGGGAAGAAAAGAAAGAGAGAGAAAGAGAAATAAAGAAACAGATTGACTTCGCTATACACCACTAATATTATAACCGCATCGCAATCCACTGTTGCTCTTGATAATCCCATCACATAACCCTGCTTTGACTTGACCAGGATAACTCAGCTTAACTTGATTGGCATACCTTCGAATGTTTGGATTGATAAAATCATGGAATTTCAAAAAGAAAAGAATCTGATGCCATAACGGGACCAAAATCTGAATTTGAGAAAAAGTATTGTTGAAATAAGAGAATAACTGAGAGATCAATATGATCAAACGAACTTGGTATTGCGTGCCCAAATTAAGACACTACTAAAGGTTGTTAACCTTCATGTATTCACAACACACACAAGTGATGGCGTCCCATCCAACCCCTATCACACAGACAGGTATACCTTGTGTCCCCTACAGTTAGGGTTGTTCATCTCAGTCAGAATAAAAGAATATCAACAGAATTGAAAATCAAATGAATAAAACTGAAAAGATTTCAAAGATGATATTTCTGAAGGAAATGAAATCCAGAGAACAAAAATTCTGACACCAAATGAGCAAGTGGTGTCACATTACCAAGAAACTATCCACCAAATAAGAAAAGTGGAATTAATTATCATAACTTGACAGAGCTATCAAAACCTGAAAAATAGGCTTCATGACAGCCTCTGGCACATTTAAAACACAATTATGATTGAAAATGAGTGTTAGGGAATATATCCTCTAACAATTACTTCTTTTGAGAGATGTCAAAAGGAATTATAGAAAGAGAAGGTATTGCCAAAGTCTTAATATTTATCTTCAATTTGAACTCTCCAGTTGAATCGTCACCCACTTCTAGACACTTCTTCACGTTCCAAGGATATCGATAATCTCCATCGTCGTCGAATCGTAGTCTCGAAAGTTTCCACAATAGAAGTTTGCAGGTTTCCGGAGTTCCATCCAGCTCAGCACAACCATCTCGAACGAATGCGCATATCTTAACTTACTCGTTGGTACTATATCCAATAGTTCAACAGGAACTCGATATGAGCTCAAACGTCCTCACATAGCTATACACACTCCTACACACTCTTGTTTCTAGTTTACTATAACCTCAGCTCTGATACCAACCTGTAACGCCCCCAAATCCGGGGTCAGAGGATTTGGTCGTCACTATAAAACTTCAATCCAAATTAACCTGTTAAATTAATAAATAAATGCCAGCGGAAGATAATTATCATAAATGACCCCAAACTACTCCAATATCTTTTAAGGTTATAGTTCTAGAAACAAGGTATCCAAATTCCACCAATAAATTTTCACTTTCTTTTAAAACTCTTTTCAATAAATTCCAATTCAAAACTAAACCCACTAGTATAACTACGAAATGAAGTATACTAGGCCCAAATAAAATATACAACTATAATATAATATAATATAAACAACTTTATACAATAAAACTTACACTAGCCCGCAAACCCTGGACCAACCACCTTCCAAAAGCTTCTTCTTTGCTTCCTCGAATTACGCGGCTAAACAGCAAGCTAATCCTTACTGGAGGTAAAATTTAAAAACAGCCAAGTATGAGCGAAATAAATGCTCAGCAAGTTCATTATAATATATATATGGTTGTTTTGACATAAAACCGACATCTGCATTAGAGCAGAACATTTAAAATCATAATTGCTGAATATTAAAATTTTAGTTGAGGAATCCCAGAATTGATTCCTTAATTGTATTCAAAACCATTTTGATATTTTTGAGCGAAATGCTTCAGCAATACTTTGAATCTTGACGAGGATCAAACTCATAAAACAGTGTTTACGGAAATATCGTAAACCACAATAACATGAAACAATGATTATGGATTGAATCATAAACTTTATTCAAAACCGAACTCTTCAAATTAATACTTATTTTGCTGTCATATCAAATTAGATATCAATATGAACTTTGATGCTCACAACATTCCATACTGAAGTCAACATCATTCATCTATACTAATACCACCTTTGATATTTAACAACAACGTGAGTATCAGCATAAATTAGAAGCTAAATTAAAACTGCATTTTACCATTATTCCAAAACAGAAATAGTTGATAAATCCTTCCTTATAAGATTATCAAAAGTAATATAATAATATCGATTGGAACCAAATTATGCACTATGTTGTTCCTGATGATCAGTCATGAAACAACACCGGTATCCCGTAGCCATACCGTTAATATAGGTACTACCCGTATCCCGAAGACATACGGTACCTATAGGGCGCCAGAAAAGGCATAACAAGCCTTTTAAGATATTACACTTCCGTATTACACTTCTGTATAATAGCTCACGCTGGACCGGTGCTTCGGCCTCTTACGCAATCAGTAACCATTCAATCTCAAAACCTTTTATTGAAAAGGGGTCATAATACTCGACACCCGAAATAATTTTATTCCCCCATTCACTTGGGCAGGAATACTTGCAACAAAATCATTTTTCTCAAAACCCAAAACATTTGTAAATCTATTCTGAACATAGAATAGCAGAGGGTACTTGCATAAACAGAATTATTTAATTCAGCGATATATAAAACATTTATCTATCTTGAACTGAGAATAGGAAAAGCAATACTTGCATGATAAGATTTTAAATAAATATCACTTGAACAATAAGTGATGATAGGGATACTTGCCTTTGGGTTTTAGCAGTTAGTCACACTCGCAAAGACGCATCTATTATGACATTCTGTCTCAAAATATCACCATCCTTCTTTTCAACACTTTACTGATATGTTGCTCCTGCGATTACTAGAAGCCAGATATCCAATTCCATTCCATCTCACTCTTTATCCAACATCTTGTCCTGATCAACTCGAATGATCCGTATCTATAATTAAAATATATAACTTTAATTGTCTAAATGATAATCACTCGACGAACTACGCATCAAAAGCCTATCGTCTACCCATACAATAGCCCACACATAAATAAAACAGATAAACACAAGACTCTTGATCCATATACACATAATGCACATAGCACATAAGCACATAACTCACGTATCACATAATTCATATCACATATGACTCGGTTCATCAAAAGGGTCGACTCAGTACATTTAAAACTGAAATCAGGTCAAAAATATGATTTATCGATCAAAAATTGACTCAAAATGATTCGTAAAACAAGCGACCTTTCGAAACAAAAGAATTCGGGTCTCGAAAGTATTTTTATTGAAAGCGGAATATTTTTCTGTGTCTATACGCGTTTGTTTCGTATTAAACGGACGAACGATTGATTTTCTACGAATAAAATACGAATAATTCAATTAATAATAGTATTAATTTAATATTTAATACTCTATAGATATTTTTAAAAGCCCAAAATAATTATTAGGAATTATTTTTCTTAATTATAAATAATTATATTTTTTTTAACCATTTATAAATAAAATTAATTGAATAAATGAATTAATCAATCAATCAAATCCATAAATAATTAACTAAAATAAATTATAAATAATTAAATCAAATTTGAATTTTTTTGAAAATAATAAAAGAAAATAATTTTTGGAATTAAAATAATTCAGTTAACTATTTAAAATAATTAACTAAATAATTTTTGAATTTAAAAACAATTTTTGGAATTTCAAATGAATTTTGAATTATTTTCTGAAAATAATTCCCAGAAACATGTTTTGGAAAGGGGGTCATCTTCTTTGATGGATCAAACAGGATATTGAAGGAGGAAGATGACCGGAAAACTTTGAAGAACTTGTCGGAATGCGGCAACCTTCAACCAAATCCGGCGAGCCTCGTTTTGGTCAAAAACGAGTGCTGACACCACGGTTTTTAATCGTCTTCGATCTACAATTCAACCAGCAGCAACAATAACACAAAAATCATCTCATATCATCCCTGTAGCTCCGAATCAAGACACCATCACCATTAAAACCGACATGGAGCTCAAGAACTCCGGCGAAATCGCGAAACAAGTCAAAACTCCACCAAATCTTGCAATTTATATATCAAAACGCAGCTAAAATCATGTATAATCTATTCCTATCATCATAATCATCCAACAATTATCATAAAAACTAGAAAATCGAAAAATAAAAACTAACAAAACCAAAAACTCGACTATAGCCCTCCGGCAATAGAACGAACACAAAAATGGTATAAATCGACTCAAAATAACATGTTTAAGCTAATCCTAACATCAAAAACAACCAAAAACTCCTGAAAATCAAGAACCCAATTCGTACTAAAATGATGAACTAAATTTTTTTGAGCATTACTCAACCTGAGTTGATGATTCTGGTATCAAAATAACGGGCTCGAAGAGAGCTTCGATTCGACTACTAGATCGTCAAAAACGGAGCAAAGGATATCCAGATATCGCAAGATTAAGATCAAGAATGAATTGAAACCTCGAAGAACAAGTTCTTGATTTTTTTGTTTTTAATAAAAATAAAAATGAAATAAAAGAATAAATGGGCTATTTATATTTTCTGAAAAATAAATACCCCAAAATCAATTTAGGGTGTTTTTATTCCCTAATTAAAATAATTAAGTCCCAAAATTATAATTACAGGGAATAATTTTAAAAACAGTAAAATGTAAAATTCGTATCAAAATTCCCCAAAAATTGGGAATATTTCAAAATTGTAGAAATACTGGGTATTTGAAATACGATTGATTTTATAAAAATAAAAACACGAATTTTGTAGGGTTTGACGTCCCGGTGGGGTCCTGGTTCATTAATTTTCGAAAAATAAAAACGATACTTAATTTAACCGAAAAACTCGAACACGTATAAAATACATTCACACACATAAAATGAGATAAAATGAGTAACGCTAATAAACACGTATCCAAATTACGGATTGATTCATATAAATGCATCTTAACCACGTAACGAGTATCCTATTGGATCATATCGGATCCAAAAATAGGTTACTTAGCCGCTAAGTAAATGTAAAATGATACAATTTAATACCAGAATTAAATAATTATCAACACCGAGCTTTTTATAAAACACCATATACGAAAATAATGTAAAAATATCTCTTCTCTCGAGAATACGGGTTTTATTGATTACCGAAATAACTATCGTATTGAAAATCTTGCGCCGGGCCATGCACGGGTCAAACCGTAATCCGGATTGAAAAAGTCAAAATACGGAAAATGTCTGGAATGACCAGATTAGGTTAGGAAGGAGTTTTCGGAAGAGTTTCGGGTTGTAAAAATGCAAAAACGGTTGAAGTCGGATGATTCCCGGCTTTATAAAATAATTTTGGTAATTATTCAGAAAATAATTAATAATACATAAATCATTATAAAATCATATAACACTCCAAAATTACCAGAAAAATATCACAATTATCTATATTTTATTCTAGACATATAAAAATTCAAATATTCGAATAATGTCACATCAAAACACCCATACATCAATTTCACTTATCAGATAATTCACTAAAATTCACATAAAATCACATAAATAATTCCAAATAATAATAATAATATTTGAAAATATGGGATATTACATGTGATATTTTTCTATCAATTTTTATGTTGTTATATGATTTTGTAAGTGATTTATGGAATTCATAAATTATAATTCCAAGTATTTATAAACTATTTTGTATAATCGGGAACCAACCGACTTCAACCGTTTTTACGTTCTTACAACCCGAAATTCTTCCAAAAACTCCTTCCTAACCTAATTGCAATATTCCGAGCATTTTCCATGTTTTGACTTTTTCAATCCGGCATACGGTTTTTCCCGTGCGGGTCCCGGCGCAATATTTTCGATACAAAATTTGTTTCAGTAAATCGATAAAACCCGTATTTTCGATAAAGGGGATCTTTTTATTAAACTATTATAATTACCATCTCGTAGTACATGTAACCTAAGCGCTGAGACCAAGAGCGCAGTACAAAAATGTACATATTTGGATAATTATCCTAAAACCGGTACCGTTTTGGATCCGTTTTCTCAAATAAATGTACTATTTTATATACGGTACGATCCAACGGGGTACTAATACTCCGTAAATATAAATAGCCAATATGTTATTTGGTACAAACAAACATAATAATGCAGTAAAGTTCATGATAATTCAGAAAAGCTGAGCCGTGTTCTTCGTGTTATTGCGTTCTTCACAATCAAACCAACATTTAAAGATGATTCTGTTGTCCAAATCACAAGCATAAGTAACCAACTGGAAGGATTCGATCTGTTCTTTCCATATCCACCATCAAATCATCCCGAGAATGGGTAATTTTCATTTTGAAATTCTAGGGTTCTTATACAAATTTAGGGGTTTTCAATATATTGATTGTTTACTTATTTTGATGATTTGTATAGTTTTATAACGTTGTTTATAATCCATTCGTTTATATAATTAATGTATTGAGTTCCCAGAATAGTTAAGTCGAGTTCTTTGTTGTTATCATTTTTGGTGTTCGATTTTCCAGATTATCTATGCTATGGCTGATAGTTTGAATTATATGAATACGTCGAATTTGGTTGAGTATTTTGGAAAATTGAATACTCGCCGGAAAACGGTCGAGTTCTTGGTTGTTTTGATCGGAATTACATTTCGATTTGGTGTTGTTAGTTATTTTTCAGATGGTTGTGTTGCTGGAATGTTTTCGAATGAATTCGGTGTAAAAACTAATCGAAACGGATTAGTTTTGGCTATATTTTGAAGCCATCGGGATGACGCCGGAATCCGGGCGACTCGCCGGTGTCAGGGCTTGTTCCCAGTTTCCGGCCGAGTTCGTCGGAACTCCGGTCACCGCCCCTCCCCTGCCACCCTTTGATCCGTTTTTACAGAAATGAAAACTTAGAAACCTGTTTCTGTGAATTTCTTTTTAAAATATAATTCAAATATTGTATTTTTTTTATTTGCTAAAAATTTATTTTTAATTATGAAATTCATATTCAATCATTTATAAATTCAAAAATAAATCTGAATTATTTAATTAATTAATTTTAGTTAGTAATTAATTATTTAATTAGTCAATTAATTTAAATATTAATTGATTAATTATTTTATTAGTTATTAATTAATTTTAATTGATTATTTAATTATTTATTTTTGATTTAAAAATTCTGAAAAATAGTTTCGAGCTTTAAAATATTATTTTAAATTATTTTCAAGACTTGATAATTATTATAAAATTATTTTAAAGTCAGATTCGGGTATTCGAACCCTATTATTTAATTATAAAATAATTCGGAGTCCCGTTTTAATTCCGAAAATGTTTAAAAATTTATATTAAATACCTGAAAAATCATTTTAACCCCGAATCTTCTTTGAAAAATTATTTTAATTGAATATCTTGCGTGTTATGTGCTACGTGCTATCTGATTGATGTGTTATATGCCTATGTGACTTTTAATCCATAAATCGAATTTGGGTGAAATGATGGGTAGATAAAATCTTATGACATCTATGGGACGATTAGATAATGTGAGATGAATATTGATAGATACTTATGATGCCTAGCAGAGTAAGCAAGGCGTAGAAAGGGAAGCAGGTGATCAGAAAATGGAATCGATGTGTAGAAAATAAAGCAAGTAATCTGTGAATAGAGGCGATGCATAGAAAAGTAGCCAAGTGGTTGTCGAATAGAATTGTTAGACAAGTATAAGAGAAGTTGGAATCATTTGTGATAAGGCAAGTACTACTAAACCTTTCTCGAGATATAGTGCAAATATTTCTAAATTCTCTCGTGACATATTGTTAAGTATTCAAAATAGCTCTATATTACATTGTAAGTATTTTGAATCATTCATCCTTGAACCCGGATCACATTATCTGATCTTTGAGCCATAAACCTTATTCCTTGTAAACCATCCCTTGTTGATTTACCAGATACTAAACCACACAAATATGATACTACTCCACAAATGTATACTCGTCATATACCAAACACTAGAACATAGTTGTTTGAACATACAAAAACTTTTATACTCAACCATACCTTGTGACATTAAAAAACTAAACCTTGTAAAATCATTATTCATCTAATACTTGATACTCCTACAGGCTGAAGGCCATTTCTTATACATACTTTGATACACCCTTGTGATACTCATGAATTGCATCATGCCTTTATACAAATGTTTCATCACTGTTGATAATGATCTTCTTTTATTGAGTTATATTGTTTATCGTATTGAATTGCTTTAGAATTGGGTAGTTTTCTTTATGTGGACCATATTCATGGTCAGACCAGATCTGTGGTCGATTTAGGCCAATGTGTGCCTTGGATACAGTTTATGGAGCAGAGCCGTGTGCCTTGCTCGGGGTTAGTGCGTGACTGATCAGCAACCTAACCTTGGTTTTAAAACTTAAAAATGAATATCCAATTCTAGTGATTGTTTAATAAGAAACTTGATTCTTCTGGATTATCCCATTGAGCATTGTTTAACCTCAATTATCATTATTATGACTTGCTGAGCTAGTTAGCTCACTCTTGCGAATCTTTTATGTATTATACAGTTAAAAGGGATATGGTTGATAGCGAGATTCCTCAGTCCAGTGTACGAGCTAGGATTCCAGATTGAGTTGGATCGAGCTAGCAAGAGCTTTATATGGCAGTGAGATAGTAAGATTGTAAGAATAATTTCATTATCAGTTGTAATTAAATTAGTTGGGATTTAGTACATTGTAATAAAAGTTAAAGTTGTGGCATGTTTTCATACTTTAACCTGTTGCGATCTATGGTTATGTAAAGCAGGGTCATTACAAATAATATTTCTTATACATGTTTATATATTATGTATGTGTTGTGGACCCCAAACTTCTGACCCAGGTTTGGAGGGCGCCACAACTACCACTGGTTTCCTTTTTTACTGGAAAAGAATATAAACAGTTTTGCAAGAGTGAGCTAACTAGCTCAGCAAGTTACAAAGACAGTAACTGAGATTAAAAATGATCAATTGAAATGATATAAGGAATCAATTTTAATGATAAGCAATGATTAGAATTGGATACTCATTTTCATTTTAAAAACCAAGGTTAGGCTGCTGATCAGTCACGCACTAACCCCGAGCAAGGATCCTAGCTTTCCTTTATATACTAGATCCAAGGCACACATTGGCCTATTATGACCACGAATCTGGTCCGACCACGAATCTGGTCCATATTTAAAAACAATCCAATTCTAGAATCACAATATGATAAGCCACGTGAATCAATAGTTGAATCATAAACAACATTTATTTTTAATTCATAAGATAATCTGTAATTCCATGAAATAACAGGGAAATCAGAAAGGTTGTGTTTTAACCAAGGAAATCCGGTGGTATCAGAGCTACATGTTATAAGTCACTAAAATAAGCCTAGATTTTCAGGATTGGGTAAAGGGTTAGGATTAGGAATACGAAATAGAAACATAGGACGTCGTGAGATTGAGCACGACTGTATGGTAGGCTTTTGGTACAATTTGTGTTACGATTCGAGATTCTTATCGTGCAATGTGATTTCCAGATAACGACAATGGCAGATCCTATTTTCCCGGTATCATCTGATCATTCGGAGCCTTCCGTTTGAGGACCATCTTCACCTAGATTTGACTCGCACATTGTTCTTCCACTAGTATTAACTGTATTACCTCCTATTATAACAGCTGCACCCCTTCAAGCTATTCTAGGCTATTTTACCACCTCTTGATATGAGACTACCTATTTAAGAACCTTCACCTGTTTATTATTGTTTCACTAGACATTCAGCTGTGAGTGTATCTTTTCAGTTTACCTTACACCCTGTTCTATACCCCCAGTTTAAAACTTGTCCTATGAAGCAACAGTACCTAGGAGAATGGATTCGAGAGATGCAGTAAATGGTGAGTGCATGAGCTATTAATAAAGGTGAGAAGGAGTTAAGAAATAGAATTCATGTGTTCTGGACAGTAGCTGCTACTAGGTTAAAAGAAGCTATTAGTGACTAGGCCACCCATAACTAGCTTGTGGAATGGATTAGATAAGTTTTGAAAGAGAGTTAGAGAATAGTATGGATCTAGAACTTTCTTGAAGTTAGATAATAGTGTTATGAAGATGTGATATATTTATAATAACAATGTGGCGTGACATCAGGCGAGTTGTTGACGATTGGATAGCCTGTTCTACTTAACGACTACAAAGATGATGACGGAAGTATTACCAGTATGGAAGCTTTGATGTGAAGCTACGAATAAGATAACATGCAACGACAACTGAAGTTTTCGTCAATTAAGGAAAGCAAATGGACCCAATAAAGGAGAGAAGGTAGATTGAGGTGAATGGACCTTTATGTGATTGTTTTCTTAAATTGGTACTTTGTTATGGGTAAGGAGGACAACAACCAACTCATGTAGTAATAACGACCAGATGTGAGATTTTCAAAATTTTTAAACAAGTTTTCAAAAAAGATTTCACCTTACAAAATTTCTAAAAGCCTTTTTGAATAAAATAAGTTTTAAAAATTGGTTGTCAAGTTACTACTTGAGTTTCTTATTTGTTATAAGACCAGATTACTTAGAAAATACGTGTTCCAGAAAATAGTACGGTTGATTCCGAGTGTAATGACCGGGAAAATTATGTGAATATTATATGCTAAATAAATACATATGATGTGTTTTATAAATTTAAAGTAATTGTTGCTATGATATGAGATTTTATAACTGTTATGTGTGTTTCTGTGCGGGCCAGAAAATTTTTCGATTGATTAAAATATGTTTAAATTGCAATTATACGAACTTATCTGCAATCGGGACGCGTATTTATTAGCGTCTTTATTAAGATACCTATTTTATTTGATTTTATGCACGTTTGAAAGTATTTTACGTGTTTTCGGGACTTTCTGGTAATTTAGGGATCGTTTCCGTTTTTAAAAAATCAATGGACAGGGACCCCTTCCGGACGTCAAACCCCACAAAATCCGTGTTTTTATTTTTATAAAATTATTCGTATTTCAAATACCCTTTATTCTCGTATTTTTAAATTATTCGCATTTTTTGGGAAATTTTGATATTAATTTTGTATTTTATCGTTTTTAAAATTATTCCCCGTAATTATTATTTTGGGGCTTAATTATTGTAATTTAGGGATAAAAACACCTTAATTTGATTTTGGGGGTATTTATTTTCTGTTAATATAAATACCAGATTTTATTTCTTTTATTTTCAGAATTAACAGAAAAATAAAACAAAATCAGAAATACAATTTGGGGGCTAGGTTTTTGTTCTTGAATTCTCAGAATCAATCCATCTTTTGAGGGTGATAGAATCCTCCGTTTTTGGAGTTCCAATAGTCAAATTGAAGCCCGAGTCATCAGCTTTCTGCTCGTATAATCCGTTTTGCTTAAGGTGAATTGAATCGATTTTTCAATTTTTTTTTAATTTAATCGACTGGAATTAGATGATTGCTATGTAATGATTTTCAGTTGTTTTTGACATCAGGAATAGATTTCTTGTGTCTTTTCTAATCGATTCATGTATAGATATGTCAGTTTTGTGTTCAAATCGATGCTAGTCGGCGAAAATTTCATCGCCGCTTTGTTCTTGTTGTTTACTGATTTTCCGGCTATTTCACTGATGTTTTGTGTTTAAGGTTACTGGGAATTGATTGTAGAGGTTACAAGCTTTATTTTGACACATGTAGCATCGTTTTTGGTTGTGATTTGACCGAAGTAGGATTTTTTCGATTCACTCATCGGAAAGTTTGAGTTGTGGCCGGAGAAATCACTCCGGTGATTGATTATTGTTGTAATGGCTGCGGTTTGTTTCTGGGATGTTACTGAATCGATTGGGGTGCAAATCGGGGTTAACAGAGGCTGGTTGGGGAGGGAATCGGGGTTCGTCGGACTCCGGCGAAGTCACCGGTTTCTGGGGAAAACCCAGATTCCGGTCGACCTTCAACCGAAGTTCTTGGCAATCCGGTTAAGGTCCCCAACCCGACCCGGCTTCAATCCTTATGACCCGTTTTTGATCCACTAATTCCCAAACCCCAAACTGAAAATCTGTTTCTGCATTTACTTTTTATAATTTATTTAAAATCATTTTTCTGAATTCCAAAAATCATTTAATTTATATTTAAAAATCATTTACTTATTATTTTTAATTCTAAAAATTATTTTCTTAATTATTTTAAATTCTTAAAATTATTTTCTTTAATTATTTTCAAAAATACAATTTGATTTAATTATTTATAATTCATTTTAGTTAATTATTTATGAATTTAATTAATTGATTAAATATCAATTAATCAATTAATTTTATTTATAAATAGTTAAATAAATGTAAATTATTTATAATTAATTCAAATAATTTCTAAAAAAATTATTTTTAAGGTTTTAAAATTATATTTTGGTATTTAAAAATCAATTAATATTAATATTAATTGATTTAATTCCATTTATTTCTTATTTTATTCATAATAATTAAATCGTTCGTCCGTTTAATACGAAACGAACGCGTACAGACTCAGAAAAATATTGCGCTTTCAATAAAAATACTTTTAAGACCTAAATTCTTTTGTATTGCAATGTCATTTGATTTGTGTATCAGTTTGAGTCGGTATTTGATCGGTAATTGCTAATATTGATCTAATTTTAATTCTGAACGCCCTAGGACATATCTTTTAATGATCTGACTTATGTATTACATGAATTATGTAATTACATGTTATACGAATACCGTGATTATGTGTTACGTGATATACATGCTATTTGTTTACAGTTTTAAAATGTCATGCTAGTTATAAACGATCGGGTAGATGTCAAGACGTATAGTTACGTCGATTGGGTTTGGTTCTGTAAATTAAGATAATTCTTTTGTTTATAGAATCGAGTAACAAAGAGTGTGGTCATGTGCTAGACGAAGTTGATAGCCAGCAGTTATAAACCAGGGTTTTAGTGAAAAGTTATTGAGCATACTAGGCAAGTATTCCCGAACTTTCTTTTAAATACTGCAAGTATTCTCCCCTATTCTAAATTCAGAATAGTTTATTGTTTTACATATTCAAATATAAGAACTGTTTATAAATACTCTGATAGCATATTGAATATCAATATTCCTATATTTATTGACATTCTCATATTCTAGCAATCATTCTGCTAGAACCAATCTTTTGATTCGATAGATAGTGAATAACTATACTATCCAGATATACTCTATACAGTGGAACATTGAATTGAGATTAGTGAATAACTAATTGTTTCTAGTTATTTCTCCATCAGTTGTTGAGATAACTCCGGACTATGTGACATGTGGAGTTGAATAGATAAGGATGTCATTGATCCGACTCCTTTAATTAAAATTGTTTTGTGAATTGATTCTTGGTTAGCATAAGGGGTCGAGGCACCGGTCCAGCGGGAGTTATTATACGAGAGTGTAATATCTTGCTAGGAGAATATATGCCTTCTTCATGGATATCCAGTAGGTACGGTATGGCTGCGGGATATCGATACCTATATTTACGGTATGGCTGTGGGATACCGGTGTTGTGTCATGACTGATCATCAGGAACAGCATAGTGTGTAATTGGATTTTATTAAATCGTCACTTAAACTTTAAAGTTTATATCAACTTCTTATTTTACTCAGATATTGTTATTGTTGTTCACTTTCAAACTTTATATTACTTGCTGAGCATCTTTTCACTCATACTTGTTTATTAATCTAATCTTTCAGCTAAGCCGGAGCAGGCTTGAGATCCAGGTTTGATCAGAAGTCGAGTGCTTGTAAATAGTTTGGTGTGTTTTCCAGGTAGATAGTTTGGGACGCTTGAATAGTATAAAGATTTGTAATAAATTTGGAATAAGTTGTAAAACTAATTAGACTTATGGTTTGTAATAACACTTGGTTTGTACTAGTGCATGTTCCATACTATAACCTGTGATCAATCCAGTGCAGGTAAAAGGGGTCATATTTATTATATTATTCCGCTGTGATTATTTTATTATAGTTTAGTGGCAAGTGCCCCCAAATCTAGACCCCGGGTTTGGAGGGCGTCACAGGTTGGTATCAGAGCCAGGTTATGGTCACTGAAACAGGCTTAGGATTGTCATAGATGAGTCATAGGAAGATCACATAAGATAGGCGCGTGTAGTTTAGCTTTTATAGGATTAAATTTAGGTTATTGGGCTGGGTTATAGTTAAGTTGTTTAGGTTCCCTGTTTTGCGTTTAGCCTTAGGTCTTGTATCATTGCCCTGCTTTTTTGTTGGTTTAGTTAAGATTTCAAGCAAGGATTTAAAAGGTTTGGATAATTCGGAGTAAATTTTCTTTGTGTTATTATTCTCGAGATAATAAGCAGGATTATGTGATAATCATATCGCTTGTGTTAATATGGTAGCAAGTTTATGATATTTTGAGAAGAGTTACTGTTTGCGAAATTTGATATATTAAGGAATTGCTACATATTTGACACAATGCTTGATAGATTATTATATATGTTGCTTGTTTTCTTACCAGAATAATGGCACCAAAGAGAAGGAATAATTCAGGAGAGGATCGTACCGAAAGCCGTACGGATCCAGCGATTATCCAGATGTTGGGACTGATGCAGCAGCAGATGTTACATCTTACGCAGCAGCAACAACAGTAACAGCAGCAGCAAGCAGCATCACCACCTGCAGTGACTTTTAAGCAGTTTCAAGCAGTGAAGCCACCTGAGTTCAAGGGAAGTGCTGATCCTGTGGAAGCCAATGCATGGCTCAAGGAAATGGAAAAGGCTTTTGAATTAGTCGGAGCAGGAACTGCACAGAAGACCAAGTTTGCAAGCTACTTTCTGAAGGGCGAGGCGAACTATTGGTGGGAATCCACACGAGCATTGGAAGGAGGTGAGATTATCACTTGGGAGAGATTCACAGAGTTGTTCCTGGAGAAGTATTTCCCGAGGTATATGAAGAATCAAATGGAGATTAAGTTCTTGAATCTGACTCAGGGTGATCTTACTGTGGCTGAGTACGAGGCTAAGTTTACTAAGTTAGCAAGGTTCGTGCCAGATCAGGTTAACACAGATGAAAAGAAAGCAAGAAGGTTTGAACAGGGGTTGAAGTTTTGGATTCAGAACAGAGTGGTCATGTTTGAGTTGACTTCATATGTGGCAGTGGTTCAGAAAGTAATGGTGATTGAAAGTAGGAGTGATATGTCTCAGAAAGGAAAGGATGGGAAGAAAAGGAAAATGGAAACCTCAGAAGGAGGTCAGCAGTCAAGTAATTTTCAGGGCCGTTTTAACAAAAGGCCAGGATTTCAGAGTAATAGGAATATGGGATTCAAGAGACCACCATCAGGAAATGGAGGACAAGGCAACCGTTTTCAGAATTCAAATCAGCAGAGGCCCAATCGTCCACCCATGCCAGATTGCAAGTTTTATGGCAGGAAACATTCTGGGATTTGCAAAGCTAATTCTGTGTGCTACAAGTGCAATATGAAGGGACATCATGCGTATGAGTGCTGCAATCAGATGCCAGAAGTTACATGTTTTTGGTGTGGGAAGACAGGTCATTATGCCAACAACTATAAAGAACAAGCTCAAGGTACAAATATACCACAGATTACAGGTGCTCCATCTCAGAATGTGCCAAGGATTGAAGGACCACCAGCAAAGAATCAGCCCAAGGCCTGAACATTCAATATGACAATGAAAGATGATGTTCAGAGTTCAGACGTGGTTGCAGGTACGCTTCCAGTCAACTCCGTAGATGCTAAAGTTTTATTTGATTCTGGAGCTACAAGATCATTTATTTCTCAAGATTTTGTCGATAAACTGCATTGTGAAGTTAAGTTGTTAGAACAAGCGTTAATGATAGAATTAGCTAATAAGGATCAAGTTTCCGTCGACCAAGTGTGCCCGAGGTGTGATATTTAGATAGGAGGACATCATTTCTATGCCAACTTGATACCTTTTAAGTTGGGAGAATTTGATGTTATTTTAGGAATGGATTGGTTGTCAGAAAATAATGCTCAGATTGATTGTAAGAATAGGAAAGTAAGACTTCAGACCTTGGATAGTAAGAAGATGGTGATATTTTGAGGGAATAGGCAAGAGAAGAAGTTCTTAACAATCGCTCAAGTAAAGAAGTTATTGTGTCAGAATTGTGAAGCATATTTGGCCCATGTGGTAGACACCAGCAAAGCAGTTCCAGCATTAGAAGCAATTCCAGTTGTCAAGAAGTTTCCAGATGTCTTTCCAGACGAGCTACCAGGATTACCTCCCGATAGAGAAATTGAATTTGCGATTGATCTAGCACCCGGAACAGAACCAGTTTCTAAAGCTCCGTACCGGATGGCACCAGTGGAGGTGAAAGAATTGGCAACTCAGCTGCAAGATCTTTTAGAGAAAGGAGTTATAAGACCCAGTGTATCCCCATGGGGCGCACCAGTGTTGTTTGTCAAGAAGAAAGACGGAAGTATGCAGTTGTGTATCGACTATCGAGAACTGAATAAGCTAACCATTAAAAACAAGTACCCATTACCAAGGATCGATGATTTGTTTGACCAATTAAGAGGCGCTGTATGGTTTTCTAAAATTGATTTAAGATCCGGATATCATCAACTGAAGATCAAGTCTGAAGACATTCCGAAGACCGTATTTAGAACTAGAAATGGGCATTATGAGTTTCTAGTGATGGCATTTGGATTAACCAATGCACCAGCAGCTTTCATGGATCTGATGAATCGAGTATTCAAGAAATATTTGGATAAATTCGTGATCGTGTTCATAGACGATATCTTGATCTATTCTAAAACAGAAGAAGAGCACGCAGAACATTTGAGGATAGTTCTGGAGATACTGCGACAGGAGAAATTATACGCAAAATTTTCTAAGTGTGAATTTTGGTTAAAACAAGTACGATTTCTTGGGCACGTGATTAGCAATAAAGGAGTGGAAGTGGATCCAGTGAAGATTGAAGCCATAATCAACTGGGAGAGGCCGAAAACACCAATGGAAGTAAGAAGTTCCATGGGATTGGCAGGTTACTACAGAAGATTTGTGCAAGATTTTGCAAAGAAAGCTACGCCATTGACAAAGCTCACCAGGAAAAACCAGAAGTTTGAATGGGACGAGAAATGCGAGGAAAGTTTCCAAGAATTAAAGAATAGATTAGTATCTTCTCCGGTGCTAGTCTTGCCAAATGATCAAGGAAATTTTGTGATTTACAGTGACGCGTCGTACAAAGGACTGGGATGTGTTTTGATGCAGCATGACAAGGTGATAGCCTACGCTTCAAGACAGTTGAAACCACATGAAGAAAAGTATCCGACGCATGATCTTGAATTGGCAGCTATAGTGTTTGCATTGAAGATTTGGAGGCATTATCTTTATGGAGAAAAGTACGAAATTTACACGGACCACAAGAGTTTGAAATATATCTTTACCCAAAAGGAACTAAACATGAGACAACGAAGATGGCTAGAACTAATCAAGGACTATGACTGTACTATCAACTATCATCCAGGCAAAGCAAATGTGGTGGCCGACGCGTTGAGCAGAAAAGAAAGGTTGAATATGATAACTTCATCCGAGGAGTTGATCAAGGAATTTGAAAAGCTAGAAATAAAGGTCAGTATCCTAAGAATGTCTACAGAGGTATTGTGTGCAATGTCTTTTCAACCAGAATTATTAGAGAAGATAAGAAGATGTCAGGAGAAAGTTATGAGCCATGAACGAGACAGTTTGATAGGAGAAGAGGTAGGGAGTCAAAAGGATGATAAAGGAATATTAAGATGTTCTTCCAGAATATGGATACCTAACGTAGCCAAGCTGAAAGATGAAATTCTTCGAGACGCTCACAACTCCAGATATTCAATTCATCCCGGGAGTACGAAGATGTACCGAGATTTAAGAGAGAACTTTTGGTGGCCAAGCATGAAGAAGGAAATTGCAGAATGGGTAAGTAAATGTTACACTTGCCAGCGAGTCAAAGTGGAACATCAAAGGCCCAGTGGACTGCTACAACCATTGGACATTCCAGAATGGAAATGGGAGCATATAGCGATGAATTTCGTAGTTGGATTACCGAGGACCAGGGCAAATCATGATGCTATTTGGGTTATTATCGATAGATTGACGAAGTCGGCGCATTTTCTTCCTATCAATGAAAGATTCTCAATGGATAAATTGGTACGGTTATATCTTAAGGAAATTGTGACCCGATATGGAGTTCCAGTATCCATAGTTTCAGACAGAGATCCTCGATTTAACTTAAGATTTTGGAGAAGTTTTCAAGATTGTCTCGGAATAAAGCTGAACATGAGTACCGCGTATCATCCGCAAACAGACGGTCAAAGTGAAAGGACGATTCAGACTATTGAGGATATGCTAAGGGTATGTGCACTAGATTTTGAAGGAAGTTGGGACGAGCATTTTCCATTAGTTGAATTCTCCTACAACAACAGCTATCATGCCAGTATTGGGATGCCACCTTACGAAGCCTTGTACGGAAGAAGATGCAGATCTCCAATATGTTGGGAAGAAGTTGGTGAGAGAAAGATTTTGGGTCCAGAATTGATCCAGCAGATGAAGGAGAAAATAAAACTCATTCGGAAAAGATTAATAGCAGATCAAGATCGTCAACGTAAATATGTTCATCCTACCAGAAAAGATATGGAATTTAAAATTGGAGAAGCAGTGTTATTGAAGGTTTCACCTTGGAAGGGTTTATCAAGATTTGGAAAGAAAGGAAAGCTGAGTCCGCGTTATGTTGGCCCTTTTGAGATTTTGAAGCTTGTGGGAAAGGTTGCTTACGAATTAGCATTACCACCTCACATGCAACATATTCACAATGTGTTCCACGTATCAATGTTGAAGCGTTATTTTCCTGATTCGAACCATGTGATAGAATACGAGCCAATCGAGATCCAGCCAAATTTGTCTTTTGTAGAGCAACCAGTGCAGATTTTAGATAAGAAAGAAAGAGTGCTTAGGAATAAATCTGTATCTTTAGTGCGAGTCTTGTGGAGGAATTCCGAGGTTGAAGAGTCGACTTGGGAGTTGGAAAGCGAAATGCGATCCAAGTATCCTCATTTTTTTCTTAGGCTGATTCTGAGGACAGAATCCTGTTAAGGGGAGAAAGATGTAATGACCGGGAAAATTATGTGAATATTATATGCTAAATAAATACATATGATGTGTTTTATAAATTTAAAGTAATTATTGCTATGATATGAGATGTTATAACTGTTATGTGTGTTTCTGTGCGGGCCAAATTTTTTTTCGATTGATTAAAATATGTTTAAATTGCAATTATATGAACTTATCTGCAATCGGGACGCGTATTTATTAGGGTCTTTATTAAGATACCTGTTTCATTTGATTTTATGCACGTTTGAATGTATTTTACGTGTTTTCGGGACTTTCTGGTAATTTAGGGATCGTTTCCGTTTTTCAAAAATCAACGGACAGGGACCCCTTCGGGACGTCAAACCCCACAAAATCCGTGTTTTTATTTTTATAAAATTATTCGTATTTCAAATACCCTTTATTCTCGTATTTTTAAATTATTCGCATTTTTTGGGAAATTTTGATATTAATTTTGTATTTTATCATTTTTAAAATTATTCCCCGTAATTATTATTTTGGGGCTTAATTATTGTAATTTAGGGATAAAAACACCTTTATTTGATTTTGGGGGTATTTATTTTCTGTTAATATAAATACCAGATTTTATTTATTTTAATTTCAGAATTAACAGAAAAATAAAACAAAATCAGAAATACAATTTGGGGGCTAGGTTTTTGTTCTTGAATTCTCAGAATCAATCCATCTTTTAAGGGTGATAGAATCCTCCGTTTTTGGAGTTCCAATAGTCAAATTGAAGCCCGAGTCATCAGCTTTCTGCTCGTATAATCCGTTTTGCTTAAGGTGAATTGAATCGATTTTTCAATTTTTTTTGAATTTAATCGACTGGAATTAGATAATTGCTATGTAATGATTTTTAGTTGTTTTTGACATCAGGAATAGATTTCTTGTGTCTTTTCTAATCGATTCATGTATAGATATGTCAGTTTTGTGTTCAAATCGATGCTAGTCGGCGAAAATTTCATCGCCGCTTTGTTCTTGTTGTTTACTGATTTTCCGGCTATTTCACTGATGTTTTGTGTTTAAGGTTACTGGGAATTGATTGGAGAGGTTACAAGCTTTATTTTGACACCTGTAGCATCGTTTTTGGTTGTGATTTGACCGAAGTAGGATTTTTTCGATTCACTCATCGGAAAGTTTGAGTTGTGGCCGGAGAAATCACTCCGGTGATTGATTATTGTTGTGATGGCTGCGGTTTATTTCTGGGATGTTACTGAATCGATTGGGGTGCAAATCGGGGTTAATAGAGGCTGGTTGGGGAGGGAATCGGGGTTCGCCGAACTCCGGCGAAGTCGCCGGTTTCTGGGGAAAACCCAGATTCCGGTCGACCTTCAACCGGAGTTCTTGGCAACCAGGTTAAGGTCCCCAACCTGACCCGACTTCAATCCTTATGACCCGTTTTTGATCCACTAATTCCCAAACCCCAAATTGAAAATCTATTTCTGCATTTACTTTTTATAATTTATTTAAAAATCATTTTTCTGAATTCAAAAAATCATTTAATTTATATTTAAAAATCATTTACTTATTATTTTTAATTCTAAAAATTATTTTCTTAATTATTTTAAATTCCTAAAATTATTTTCTTTAATTATTTTCAAAAATACAATTTGATTTAATTATTTATAATTCATTTTAGTTAATTATTTATGAATTTAATTAATTGATTAAAAATCAATTCATCAATTAATTTTATTTATAAATAGTTAAATAAATGTAAATTATTTATAATTAATTCAAATAATTTCTAAAAAAATTATTTTTAAGGTTTTAAAAATATATTTTGGTATTTAAAAATCAATTAATATTATTATTAATTGATTTAATTCTATTTATTTCTTATTTTATTCATAATAATTAAACCGTTCGTCCGTTTAATACGAAACGAACGCGTACAGACTCAGAAAAATATTGCGCTTTCAATAAAAATACTTTTGAGACCTAATTTCTTTTGTATTGCAATGTCATTTGATTTGTGTATCAGTTTGAGTTGGTATTTGATCGGTAATTGCTAATATTGATCTAATTTTAATTCTGAACGCCCTAGGACGTATCTTTTAATGATCTGACTTATGTATTACATGAATTATGTAATTACATGTTATACGAATGCCGTGATTATGTGTTACGTGATATACATGCTATTTGTTTACAGTTTTAAAATGCCATGCTAGTTATAAATGATCGGGTAGATGTCAAGACGTATAGTTACATCGATTGAGTTTGGTTCTGTCAATTAAGATAGTTCTTTTATTTATAGAATCGAGTAACAAAGAGTGTGGTCAGGTGCTAGACGAAGTTGATAGCCAGCAGTTATAAACCAGGGTTTTAGTGAAAAGTTATTGAGCATACCAGGCAAGTATTCCTGAACTTTCTTTTAAATACTGCAAATATTCTCCCCTATTCTAAATTCAGAATAGTTTATTGTTTTACATATTCAGATATAAGAATTGTTTATAAATACTCTGATAGCATATTGAATATCAATATTCCTATATTTATTGACATTCTCATATTCTAGCAATCATTCTGCTAGAACCAATCTTTTGATTCGATCGATAGTGAATAACTATACTATCCAGATATACTCTATACAGTGGAACATTGAATTGAGATTAGCGAATAACTAATTGTTCTAGTTATTTCACCATCAGTTGTTGAGATAACTCCGGACCATGTGACATGGGGAGTTGAATAGATAAGGATGTCATTGATCCGACTCCTTTAATCAAAATTGTTTTGTGAATTGATTCTTGGTTAGCATAAGGGGCCGAGGCACCGGTCCAGCGGGAGTTATTATACGAGAGTGTAATATCTTGCTAGGCGAATATATGCCTTCTTCATGGATATCCAATAGGTACGGTATGGCTGCGGGATATCGATACCTATATTTACGGTATGGCTGCGGGATACCGGTGTTGTGTCATGACTGATCATCAGGAACAGCATAGTGCGTAATTGGATTTTATTAAACCGTCGCTTAAACTTTAAAGTTTATGTCAGCTTCTGATTTTACTCAGATATTGTTATTGTTGTTCGCTTTCAAACTTTATATTACTTGCTGAGCATCTTTTCGCTCATACTTGTTTATTAATCTAATCTTTCAGCTAAGCCGGAGCAGACTTGAGATCCAGGTTTGATCAGAAGTCGAGTGCTTGTAAATAGTTTGGTGTGTTTTCCAGGTAGATAGTTTGAGATGCTTGAATAGTATAAAGGTTTGTAATAAATTTGGAATAAGTTGTAAAACTAATTAGACTTATGGTTTGTAATAACACTTGGTTTGTACTAGTGCCTGTTCCATACTATAACCTGTGATCGATCTAGTGCAGGTAAAAGGGGTCATATTTATTATATTATTCCGCTGTGATTATTTTATTATAGTTTAGTGGCAAGTGACCCCAAAATCTAGACCCCAGGTTTGGAGGGCGTCACACCGAGGGCCAAGTAGACCCGCTATTATGAAGAAGTTTGATTAATCCTAACAGAAGAGTGTGAATCTTGTTTGATGAGATTAACAACAGACCCGGTGTACGGAGAAACTATTTGTCCAATTTCCAAGACCATTAAAGATTAAAGGATTTATTGACTTAAAAGAAGCCTGAGCATGATCGACGGAGGATGAGCAAATTCCCAGACTTTTTTAAAAGAGGAACATTATTAACAAAAGAATCGTCATTCTAAGTGGCATAGATAAAATTTGAAGTTATCCGGTAAGAGCGCAATTATGATAGAATTGTTAAAGTATTATACGTGCAGGTACGAAGCTAAAGACACAAATAAGTAAGAATCTATCCTAGTGCTTAAATTATGATGACATTTCAGCGGACTTTCTGAAGTTATTAAATGAATCGAATGGAATTTATTGATTGAACAAGCTTAGAAGATGTACATAAGTGAAATGTGGGTGGCGACTACTATTATCGTTCTTTTCTCCAATACTACAGTGTATATTCTTTTTTATTCCTGAATATGTATGAACTTCTTTCATTAATAAATTCGTTGCGGTGATAAGAAAAAGGAGGATATTGCATTCCTTTCAAATTTGATTGTTCCCCTCAAGCTTTGCTTTTTGATTGGGACGAGCAGTATTATGGTGAGACGCTTTGTCAGGATGACAAGGAGTCGGGTGGGATGCCACATAATCATGTGTTGTATGCCATATGGTACAAAAGACTGGCCATCTTAAGTACCAGTGTGGTTGTCTCATTCATATTCAAGTCATTACTTCTTCTTCCTTTTCAACTCTAAGTTTATTGAATTACGGATCCTCCTAGTTGTTTT
Source organism: Apium graveolens (assembly GCF_009905375.1). Taxonomy (NCBI): domain Eukaryota; kingdom Viridiplantae; phylum Streptophyta; class Magnoliopsida; order Apiales; family Apiaceae; genus Apium; species Apium graveolens. The sequence goes on from NC_133653.1 coordinate 192,702,120, forward strand.
GATACACTACTATTCTTTATGAAAGTTTTTCAAACAAAAATCAATGTATCATGAATCAAGCGGGCAAAGTTTCAGCTACCTCTTATGCATGGAAAGAAAACAAGGGCATATGGCGAGGATTTCAAATCACGAGACCTAGTCAGGGATGCACTAAGAGTCAAGGGAATCTACTTCAATAATGAATACGTCTCCAAGAACGAGAGTTTACGATTTGTCTGTGAAATATGTTATTCAGAATACAGATGTGATGACATGAATGATTAATGTGAATACCTTATGCGTTAAAGTATTGAAAGGTGTGGGAGCAACTTGATTGTTTAACTCTTAAAGTTTTGTTGATAAGGTGAATTACCCTATTGAATTGATAAGATTATGACTAAAGGACTAGCAAATCAAAAACATGTAATTGTTACATAAATGAGTACCAATGGTGAAATTGAGATTTCTAGAAATAAGTTGTGAGGATTTGATATCATTTAAGATAAGAGAATTTGACATTATTCTAAAAAAATGGACTAACTATTTAAGCGTGATGCCCGGATAGACCGGCGTGATGAAAAGATTGTTCTGAAGATGCCAAATGAGAATATGATGAGGTTTAGAGGACGAAGGAAGGTAAAGAATTGTTAACAATGATTTAAGCTAAGAGGTTATGGTGACCAAGATATAAGAACTATGGTGATTATGAATAGAAGTCAGGAGCAAAGAGGATTTGAAGATTTTATAGTTTCAAGATATGTTTCCAGATGAGTTACCAATATTTCCTTCAGATAGAGATATTGAGTTCATGATTGACTTAGCACCTGAAATGAAGCCAGTGTCCAAGGCCCCGCACAGAATAGCGCCAGTTAAAATGAAGAAGTTAGCAAAGAAAATGTAAGAGATGTTAGAAGAAGGAGCGGTTAGACCTAGTGTACCCCATAAGGTGCACCGGTATTATTTATTAATAAGAAAGATGGAAGTATGAGATTATGTGTCGACCAGCGAGAGCTCAACAAGTCTACTATCAAGAGTAAGTATCGGTTACCTCAAACTAATAATTTGTTTGATCAGATGAAAGAAACAAAGTATTCTTTAAGATTGATTTAAGATTTGGGTATTATCAATTGAAGATTGAACCTATGGACATATCAAAGATAATTTTCAGGACTAAGTACTGTTGCTATAAAATTCTAGTACTATCATTTGGATTAACCAATGTACCAGTAATATTTAAACTTGATGGAAAGAATCTTTAAGGAATATATGGATAAGTTGTAGTTGCGTTACTTAAAGTCAACGGAGGACCATGCAAAGCATTTAATGATAATTGGGGAGATGGAGAAGAAAGAAATTGTATGTAAAGTTTACAAGGTGAGAGCTTTGATGGCAAGAAGTATAATTCTTAGCATAAATAGTCAGTGAGGAGAAGACAAAAGGGGATCCAACAGGGATTAAAGCTACTATGTATGGTGAAAGACCAAAAATATTAACAACAGTAAGAAGTTTATTATTGGCAGGCTATTATCAAAAACTTGTTCAAGATATCTTAAAGATTGTGACACATTTAACGAAGCTTACTAGGAAAAGCAAGAAGTTTATATGGGATGAAGAAGTGCGAAGAAAGTTTTCTAAAATTAAAGAAGAGAATGGTCACGACACCTGTTTTATCACTTCGAGATGATCAAGGAGATTTTGTAATCTATCGTGATACTTCTCATAAGGGAATATGATGTGTGTTGATGAAGCACAATAAATTTATTGCATATGCATCTAGACAACCGAAACCTCATGAGCAGAAGTATCCTACTCATAACTTAGAGCTAGTAGTAATACTATTCGCTTTGAAGATTTGGGAAACATTATATGTATGGAGAACATTGTAAGATCTATACGGACCATAAGAGTTTGAAGTATGTATTCACAAGAAAAACAAATGTAGTGGCAAGCGATATGCAAAAAGGAGAAAGTGAACATAGAGACTGCGCCGAAAGAATTAACTATGGAATTTCAGAAGTTGGAGTTGGAAGTCAGATATATGATCCAAAGGAAGCAAGGATGGATAGTATGACCTTTCAGTCATAATTGTTATGAGAACATAAAGAGATGTCAAAATGAGATAATGGATTAGGATGTTAACATTATAATGAAAGGAAATTTATGCACTTAAAAGAATGATCACGGTATCCTCAGATTTTCTTTCAGAACTTGAATGCTACGAGTGGCAGAATTAAGGAATGAGATCATAAAGGAAATTCACAATCCTAAGTATTTAATCCGTTCAAGAAATGCCAAAATATACAGAAATTTAAAGAAAAAAATTGATAGCCAGTTATGAAAAGGAAATTTTAAAATGGATTAGGAAGTGTTAGGCATAACAAAGAATAAGGCAAGTGTTAGAGGCCTAGTGGATTATTGCAACCATTAGAAATACAGAATGGAAATAGGAGTATATTACTCTGGATTTTATAGTCAGATTACCAAGAACGAAAGCAAACCATGATGCTAATTGAGTTATGGCGAACAAGTTGGCTAAATCATCTCATTTCTTGCCTATTAATGAAAAATAGTCACTGGATAAGTTGGTTCACATGTAATTGAAGGAAATAATAGTTTGTCATGGGATCCCTACATCTATTGTATCAAATTAAGATCCACAATTCAATTCAAGATTTTTGCAAACATTTTCAAGAACGTTAGGCACCAAGTCAAATATGAGTACAACCTATCGTCCACAGACTGACGGCCAAGAGCGAGAAAACGATCCAAACAATTGAAGACATGTTTCGTGTTTGTGCCATTGATCTCAAAGGAAATTGAGACGAGCATTTGCCCTTAGTGAAATTTGCTTACAATAATTGTTATTATGCTGGTATCGAAATGCCTCCCTCCAAAGCTCTTTATGAACGCAAATGTCGATCACCGGTATATTGAGATGAAGTTGGCAAACGTGAAATACTTGTACTAGAGTTGCTACAACAGATAAAGGAAACTGTCAAGATTACTTAGAAAAGGATAAGTGCCATGAGGGATTGTTAAAGGAAATGTGTAGATCAAGCTAGAAAGAGTACAAAATTTAAAGAAGAAGATTTAATATTGTTACCGTGAAAAGGCATCATCCAGGATAGGAAAAGAAAAGAAAGTTGAGTCCGAGATACGTTGGACCTTTCGAAATTTCGAAATGTATCGTTAAAATAGCATACGAATTAGCGCTACCCCGCACGGGTAACATATTCATAATGTTTCTATATGACAAGGTTAGAAAAGTATAATATAGAATTCTAGACATGCGATAGAATATGAGCCGATAGAACTTCAGGCGGAATTGTCCTATGTTGAGAATCGAATAGGGATTATAGAAAAGAAAGAGAAAGTGTTAAGAAAGAAAGTTATATAGTCAGTAAGATTATTGTGGAAACCCAAGGGTTGAAAGGATAACCTAAGGTTCAGAAAGGGATATACGTGAAATAGTGCCATGAGTTATTACTTAAGTGATTCTGAGGACAGAATCATTTTAAGGGGGGAGGATGTAATATCCAGGATATGATGTGTAATTATTTTTGTTAATAAATAAATATTAAGTGATTATTATATGATTTTTTGGTGAATTATCTGTGAAGTGGTAACTGTGTTTGGATATGTAAATATGGTATAATTTGAGTATTTTAATTTTTATAAGTCCAGAATAAAGTATAGATAATTGTGATATTTTTCTATCAATTTTTATGTTGTTATATGATTTTGTAAGTGATTTATGGATTTAATAAATTATTTTTCCGAGTATTTATAAACTATTTTGAATAATTGGGAACCAACCGACTTCAACCGTTTTTACGTTTTTACAACCCGAAACTCTTCCGAAAACTCCTTCCTAACCTAATTGCAATATTCCGAGCATTTTCCATGTTTTGACTATTTCGATCTGGCATACGGTTTTCCCCATACGGGTCCCAGTGCAATATTTTCGATACAAAATTTGTTTCGGTAAATCGATAAAAACCCGTATTTTCGATAAACGGGATCTTTTTATTAAATTATTATAATTATCATCTCATAGTACGTGTAACCAAAGCGCTGAGACCAAGACCGCAGTACAAAAATGTACAGATTTGGATAATTATCCCAAAACCGATACCGTTTTGGATCTATTTTCTCAAATAAATGTACTATTTTATATCCGGTACGACCCAACGGGGTACTAATATTCCGTAAATATAAATAGCCAATACAGTATTATAATTTGGTACGGATAAACATAATAATGCAGTAAAGTTCATGATTATTCAGAAAAGCGAGTCGTGTTCTTCGCGTTCTTCACAATCAAACCAACATTTGAAGATGATTCTATTGTCCAAATCACAAGCATAACTAACCAACTTGAAGGATTCGATCTGTTCTATCCATATCCACCATCGAATCATCCCGAGAATGGGTAATTTTCATTTTGAAATTCTAGGGTTCTTATACAAATTTAGGGGTTTTCAATATATTGATTATTTACTTATTTTGATGATTTGTATAGTTTTATAACGTTGTTTATAATCGATTCGTGTATATAATTGATGTATTGAGTTCCCAGAATAGTTAAGCCGAGTTCGTTGTTGTTATCATTTTTGGTGTTCGATTTTCCAGATTATCTAAGCTATGGCTGATAGTTTGGATTGTATGAATAGTATGGGTATGATTTAAGCTTCATTTTTGAATATAATACGTCGAATTTGGTTGAGTATTTTGGAAAATTGAATTCTCGCCGGAAAACGGTCGAGTTTTTGGTTGTTTTGATCGGAATTACATTCCGATTTGGCGTTGTTATTTGTTTTTCAGATGGTTGTGTTGCTGGAATGTTTTCGAATAAATTCGGTGTAAAAACTAATCGAAACGGATTAGCCGAAGCCATCGGGACGACGCCGGAATCCGGGCGACTCGCCGGTTTCTGGGCTTGTTCCCAGTTTCCGGCCGAGTTCGTCAGAACTTCGGTCACCATCCCTCCCCTGCCACCCTTTGATCCGTTTTTACAGAGATGAAATGAATTTCTTTTTAAAATATAATTCAAAAATTGTATTTTTTTATTTGCTAAAATTCATTTTTAAAAACCTGAAATTTATTTTTAATCATTTATAAGTTCAAAAATAAATCTGAATTATTTAATTAATTACTTTTAGTTAATAATTAATAATTTAATTAATCAATTAATTTAAATATTAATTGATTAATTTAATTAGTTATTAATTAATTTTAATTGGATTTAATTATTTATTTTTGATTTAAAAATTCTGAAAAATAGTTTTGAGCTTTAAAATATTATTTTAAATTATTTTCAAGGCTCGATAATTATTATAAAATTATTTTAAAGTCGAATTCGGGTATTCGAACCCTATTATTTAATTATAAAATGATTCGGAGTCCCGTTTTAATTCTGAAAATGTTTAAAAATTCATATTAAATACCTGGAAATTTTTTTTACCCCGAATCTTCTTTGAAAAATTATTTTAATTGAATATCTTGCATATTATGTGCTACGTGCTATCTGATTGATGTGTTATATACCTTTGTGTTTATTGTTGTACTGTTTTAGCCATAACTTTTAATCCGTAAATCAGATTTGGGTGAAATGAAGGGTAGATAAAATCTTATGACGTCTATGGGACAATTAGATAATGTGAGATGAATATTGGTAGATACTTATGATGCCTAGCAGAGTAAGCAAGGCGTATAAAAGGGAAGCAGGTGATCAGAAAATGGAATCGATGTGTAGAAAATAAAGCAAGTAATCAGTGAATAGAGGCGATGCATAGAAAAGTAGCCAAGTGGTTGTCGAATAGAATTGTTAGACAATTACAAGAGAAGTTGGAATCATTTGTGATAAGGCAAGTACTACTAAACCTTTCTCGAGATATAGTGCAAATATTTCTAAATTCTCTCGTGACATATTGTTAAGTATTCAAAATAGCTCTGTTTTATATTATAAGTATTTTGAATCATTCATCCTTGAACCCGAATCACATCATCTGATCTTTGAACCGTAAGCCTTATTCCTTGTAAACCATCCCTTGTTGATTTACCAGATACTAAACCACACAAATATGATACTACTCCACAAATGTATACCCATCATATACCAAGCACTGGAACAAAATTATTTGAACATACAGAAACTTTTACACTCAACCATACCTTGTGACATCAAAGAACTAAACCTTGTAAAATCATTGTTCATCTAATACCTGATTCTCCTACAGGCTGAAGGCCATTTCTTATACATACTTTGATACAACCTTGTGATACTCATGAATTGCATCATGCCTTTATACAAATGTTTCATCACTGTTGATTATGATCTTGTTTTATTGAGTTATATTGTTTATCATATTGAATTGCTTTAGAATTGGATAGTTTTCTTTATGTGGACCATATTCGTGGTAAGACCTGATCCATGGTTGATTTAGGCCAATGTGTGCCTTGGATCCAGTTTATGGAGCAGAGCCGTGTGCCTTGCTCGGGGTTAGTGCGTGACTGATCAACAACCTAACCTCGATTTTAAAACTTAAAAATAAATATCCAATTCTAATGATTGTTTAATAAGAAACTTAATTCTTCTAGATCATCCCATTGAGCATTATTTAACCTCAGTTATCATTATTATGACTTGTTGAGCTAGTTAGCTCAATCTTACGAATCTTTTAATGTATTCTACAGTTAAAAAGGATATAGTTGATAGCGAGGTTCCTCAATCCAACGTACGATCTAGGATTTCAGATTGAGTTGGATCGAGCTAGCAAGAGCTTTATATGGTAGTGAGATAGTAAGATTGTAAGAATAATTTCATTATCAGTTGTAAGTTAAATTAGTTGGGATTTGGTACGTTGTAATAAAAAGTTAAAGTTGTGGCATATTTTCATACTTTAACCTGTTACGATCCATGGTTATGTAAAGCAGGGTCATTGCAAATAATATTTCTTATACAGGTTTATATATTATGTATGTGTTGTGGACCCCAAACTTCTGACCCGGGTTTGGAGGGCGCCACAACTACCACCATTTTCCTTTTTCACCGGAAAAGAATATAAACAGTTTTGCAAGAGTGAGCTAACTAGCTCATCAAGTCACAAAGACCGTAACTGAGATTAACAATGATCAATTGAAATGATATAAGGGATTCAAGTTACTGATTAGCAATGATTAGAATTGGATATTCATTTTTATTTTAAAAACCAAGGTTAGGCTGCTGATCAATCACGCACTAACCCCGAGCAAGGATCCCAGTTTTGCTCTATATACTGGATCCAAGGCACACATTGGCCTATTATTACCATGAATCTGGTCCGACCACGAACCTGGTCCATATTTAAAAATAATCCAATTCTAGAATCACAATATGATAAGCCACGTGAATCAATAGTTGAATCATAAACAACATTTATTTTTAATTTATAAGATAATCTATAATTCCATGAAATAATAGGGAAATCAGAAAGGTTGGGTTTTAACCAAGGAAGGAATCAGGGAGCAGTAGACCCCAAGGGTTCAAGAGTTACAAGAGTTGGTCTTCTGTTACGCAAGATATAAGGGTTGGTATTTTAAGCAATCTCGTATCTAGAATCAGTATGTGGTAGATATGTATTTATGGAGTAATATCGTATAGGTATGGTTTGTATCTTAGGATTCAACAAACGACGGTTTATGAAGAATCAGGCTTATGGCTCAAGATCAATAAGATTCAGGGTTTGGGGTAAGTGCTTCAAAGTACTTGCAATATAGAATATGAACGGTTTGGAATAGTTATAACATAATGAAAAGAGTTCACAATACTTGTAATATCATCAAGAAGAATAGGAACACTTGCCTTTTCAATCCGCTTTTACTTTCCTAACACTTGTCAGTTGGTTCCCACTCGTTAATCACTTGCTTTCCCTTTCTACGTCTCGCTTTCTCTATTAAACATCACATGTACTTATCAATACTACTTCTCATCACATTCTATTCGTTACAAGCTTCTAACTACCCTTCGTTTCACCGAAATTCGACGTACGGATTGAAAGTTATGAATAAAACAGTCAAACAATACACGTACAATCATATTACGCATCAATCAGATCACATATAACACGTAGCACGTAAACTATTCAATTAAAATAATTATTCAAGGAAGATTTAGGGTTAAAATGATTTTCCAGGTATTTAATATGAATTTTTGAACATTTTTCGGAATTTAAACGGGACTCCGAATCATTTTACAATTAAATAATAGGGTTCGAACACCCTAGTTTGACTTTAAAATAATTTAATAATAATTATCGAGCCTTAAAAATAATTTTAAATAATATTTTAAAGCTCAAAACTATTTTTCAAAATTTTTAAATCAATTTTAAATAATTAAATCTAATTAAATAATCAATTAAAATTAATTAATAACTAATTAAATTAATTAATCAATTAATATTTAAATTAATTGATTAATTAAATAATTAATTATCAGCTAAAATTAATTAATTAAACAACTAAAATTTATTTTTGGAATTAAAAATAATTTTCAGAATTACAAATATGGATTTTTTGAAATTTAAAATAAATAAAAACATTTTCTGAAAATAATTGTAAAAAGAAAATATCGTTTTTGTAAATAACTAAAACAGGAATATAAATTGTGAATTTTCTGTAACAACCAGGGATCATTTTGTAAAAAGGAGGAAAATACGATGGCTAAAGTGTAGTTTGTCATCGTCTTCTCCGCCCTTCTTCTCCAGTGGCCGGCCGCCATTAACGACGACCATCAAGCTTTTCCGGCAAGCAAATTTTTGTCCAGAATTTTACGAAATCAATAACGTTTATTCATTACAACGCTAGGAACTCAAATATGCAACCAGAATTTTCAATACATCAACGAAACGGCCGGAATCGTTCCCTGAAAATTCCGCCGCCATTTCGACCCGTTTTCCGATCATCGCCTTCCTGACGTCGTCTGTTCTTCATATATATATATATCAATAAATTCGTCTTTTCACGATCTACAAACTTGTATAATCAATTTTAGCTAATAATCCTTGAATCAAAAACTTCTAAATTTCGATTAAGAACATTCAAAGCTATAAACCATAATTTTAAAATCCGAGAATCAAACATCAATTTGAACATGTTATTGAACTCCAAAATTGAAGTATAATATACTAAAATGACCAGAAAATATTATCTACACGATGGAATCATCAAATCACATCAACAACAGCAAGAACAAAAATTCATAATTTAATCCATAATTAATTCGAATTAAAATAATTAAATAAGAAAAATACCTCGATTTCTGGGCAAAAACAGATGGTGGATTTAGAAAGAGGTTTTCGAGAGCTTCGTTTTGATATATTGCACGCTTGAATCGGAGTTCGATAACGCCTTCGTTCGTACGTTTGATTCTCAAGAACGTATCGTTTGTAGAGGTTTTCCCTGTATTTCTTATTTTTTACTGATTGGTTATGATTTCTACAAATAAAATGAAATAATAAAAGGGCTATATATATTTATGGAATATTGGTTCATGTTGGATCGTTAAATTAGTTACTTAGCCGTTAAGTAATTACAAAAATGATCCGATTTAATACCCGTATTGGATAATTATCCGAACCGGGCCTTTTATAAAACTCTTTATATGAAAATAATGTAATATTATCCCGTCTTTCGAGAATACGGGTTTTGTTGATATATCGAAATAATTATCAATATCGAAAATTGTACGCCGGGACGCGTACGGGTCAAACCGTAATCCGGATCGAAAAAGTCAAAACACGGAATATGTCCGGAATTACCAGATTAGGTTAGGAAGGAGTTTTCGAAAGAGTTTCGGGTTGTAAAAATGTAAAAACGGTTGAGGTTGGACGATTCCCGGCTTTATAAAATAATTTTGTATTTATTCAGAAAATAATTAATAAATTCATAAATCACTATAAAATCATAGGATACTCCAAAAATTACGAGGAAAATAACTTAATTATCTATATTTTATTCTGGACATAATAAAATTAACACACTCACATTTTATCACATATATACATGATAAGTGGCATTTTATACCACATAGAACGTCTTATAATGGCTTGAACTGATGTCTTGAAATCAAGTAATTTGTGTATTTGATGCGTTTTTCTAGTGTTTGTGCATTTCAGGGTATTACTTGCATTTGTGGGGAGATTTCATCAGGAATAAGCCTTAGTATGTGCTTGGCATTGCAAATGGGAAGTTAGGAGCAGAATGCAGCAAAGAACGGGAGCAAAATAATTAATTTTCCAGAAAGGTGTTGGGCGCCCGCTCAGCCTGGCTGGGCGCCCGCTCGGGAAGCTGGGCGCCCGCTCAGGATTGCTGGGCGGCCGCTCAGGGGCGCGAATTAAAAATATGATTTTTAGAGTTCTTGTTCTGCTGGACTTCTGATTTCTTAGATGGCTGGGTTTTGTGGGGCTTCTATATAAGTAGTTTTCAGAGACGTTTCACGTGTGTTGAATCGTGGTATCAATCGAGGAGCAAGGAGATAAGGAAGAAGACCGTTTTAGCACACCGCAACGAAGAGGAAGCATAGTTTCTTGTAATTCTTTTATTTGTTATAACAGTGGATGCTAGTTTTCTTTACTTTGAACCTATTTACTCTTGTGACGTACTCTGGTTTAATATAAGTAGTTTTATTAATTATTCTCATGTGTTATTATCATGTTTTCATATGAACCCATGGTGATGATGAGTTCAATCATGGGCTAATCTTGATCACGGGGTCGTAACTGATTTGCTATGGAATTCTTTAGTTAGTTGTTTAATACCTTAGTGTGTGATGATTGTATGATATCTAACATTGGTTTTGCTTATTCGTCTTATGTGCGTTGCGAACATATAAGATAGGGTGTTAATCTCTTGTGAAGCGATGGTGGATCTTGAGGTTTAGAACTTGCCATGCTAGCATAGTTTCATGTATGTGTATGCATGATTAGTGGGTAACTCTAACCGTTTTACTTGCCCTGTGTAATCATAAGGAATAACTTGTGCTTAAATCGTTATGTTGTCAAATTCTGTAGACATATAGGGTCTCAACATAATTGATGACTATTCAACTTCTATCTTAATTGTGGATGCTTGGTAGAATGGTATTGGTACAACGAAAGTTGGCTTTTATCAGTTTAGTGTTGTTCGATTAATTTCATCACCGTTACATGCTAAGGGTAATAACAATAGCTATTGAAGGAAGTAGTAATGAAGTTATGATCTCATGTGTGTTTAATATTGTTAATTCAAGTGTCTGTTAAGTGTTTAATTCTCCTTGTTAATTCTAGTTAATAATTAGTTAATCAATTGTATGTGTTATTGTCTTAATATTGAGACGTAATCATACATTGGTGAGTAAATGTTAATTGAGCATAATTAGTCTGAGTCTCTGTGGGAACGAACTAGAAAGTATTCTATATTACTTGCGAACGCGTATACTTGCATGTATTACTAGCGCGTGTTTTCCGCCCTAACAAGTTTTTGGCACCGCTGCCGGGGAATCGGCGTATTTGTTTAGTTTATGTACTTACCATCAGTGGTCATTAGGACTCATTGATTAAGACATGTTACTTATTGTTTCCGGTTGTGTTTCAGGTACTTTAGCGAGCGTTTATGCAAACATGTTCTCGTACTCGAAAGAGGACTTTAGATACTGCTGAGGAGACAGACTCAGTTCTTGATATTCCGGAGAAGATAGATTTTGAAGATTCGGATAAAGAGAGTGAGCAGAAAGAACCAGTAATCATGGGTGATCATATAGTTCCGGCAGATCCAGCTCTTATGGACTTTTCTTGGCCTAAAATCGACGACATTCAGTCAAGCATCCTTCATCCGGCTATTCAGGCTAACACTTTTGAAATCAAGTCGGGCACTATTCAGATGGTGCAGAATTCTGTTTCTTTCGGAGGTGCTGCAACTGAAGACCCCAACATGCACATCAGGAATTTTGACGAGATCTGTAGTAGTTTCAAATATAACGGTGTGACTGATGAGGCTATCAAGCTGAGGTTTTTTCCATTCTCTCTGAGGGATAAAGCTAAGGACTGGTTACATTCTGAACCAGCTGGGTCCATCACTATTTGGCAAGATCTTGCATAAAAGTTTCTGGTAAAATTATATCCAATGGCAAAGACTGCAGCTATGAGGAGTGCTCTTACTCAGTTTGCGCAGCAACCAACAGAATCTATGTGCGAAGCTTGGGAGCGCTACAAGGAGATATTGAGAAAGTGTCCATATCATGGTATGCCTGACTAGATGGTGATCACTGGTTTCTATAATGGTTTGGGGGCCCAATCTTGGCCCATGCTCGATGCAGCAGCTGGAGGTGCCTTATGGGCCAAAAGCTATACTGAGGCTTATAATCTTATTGAAACTATGGCTGCAAATGAGCATCAAAACCCAACTCAAAGGATGATGCCTGGGAAGGTAGCAGGTATTCTGGAAGTTGATGTAGCTACAGCTATTGCAGCGCAACTCCAAGCGCTGTCTATGAAGGTCGATTCTTTAGCCACCTATGGAGTCAATCAGATAGCTATGGTCTGTGAGCTTTGTGCAGGTTCTCATGCTACGGATCAGTGTTCTCTTGTTAATGAATCTGTTCAGTATGTGAACAACTATCAGCGATCGCAGCAGCCTCTGCCAGCTACTTATCATCCTAACAACAGAAATCATCCCAATTTCAGCTGGAGCAATACTCAGAATGCTATTCAACAACCATATCAGAAAGGCGTAAGTAAACAGTTTAATCCACTTGGATTCCAGCAACCACAACAGTATGCTCAAAGGCAATCATATCCTCAACAAGGAGGTGCTGCTCCACCTTCTAGTGTTGATTTCGAGGAACTCAAGCTGTTGTGCAAAAGTCAGGCTATTTCTATCAAGACCTTGGAAAATCAAATCGGTCAAATAGCCAATGCAGTGCTCAATCGTCAACCTGGCACACTTCCCAGTGATACTAAAGTGCCAGGCAGGAAGGAAGCTAAAGAGCAAGTCAAGGCTATTACCTTAAGGTCTGGAAAAGTTGTTGATGCTGAAAAAATAAAAGACGAAGAAGCTGAAGTTGGTGATAAAGAAGTGAAGCAGAAGGAGAAAGTGGCGGAACCAAGGAAGACTACTATTGAACACACTCTGCCTGAGGGTAATACAGGGGAGAAACAACTTTATCCTCCACCACCTTTCCCAAAAAGATTGCAACAACAAAAACTGGATAAGAAGTTCGGTAAGTTTCTGGAGGTGTTGAAGAAACTTCACATCAACATACCTTTCGCTGAGGCTCTGGAGCAAATGCCTAGTTATGTGAAATTCATGAAGAGTATTCTTTCAAGGAAGGTGAAACTGGATGACCTTGAGACCGTTACTCTAACGGAAGAGTGCAGTGCTGTGCTGCAACAGAAATTACCTCCAAAGCTTAAAGATCCAGGTAGCTTCACCATTCCTTGCACCATTGGCAAGTTGTCTTTTGATATATGCATGTGCGATTGGGGAGCAAACATCAATCTGATATCGTTGTCTATCTTCAAAAAGTTGAATTTTCCTGATCCAAAGCCCACCTACATGTCTCTACAATTGGCTGATCATTCTATTACATATCCACGAGGCATAGTGGAGGATGTGTTAGTAAAGGTGGATAAGCTCTTCTTCCCTGCAGACTTTGTCATTTTGGATTTCGAGGAAGATAAGAAGATCCCCATAATCTTGGGAAGACCTTTCTTGGCTACAGGCCGTACCCTGATAGATGTGCAAAAAGGTGAACTTACTATGAGAGTGCAGGATCAGGATGTGACATTCAATGTATTCAAAGCAATGAAATTCCCTACAGAAGACGAGGAGTGCTTAAAGATGGATTTGATTGATTCTGCGATAACTTCAGAACTTGATCATATGCTAATGTCTGACGCATTAGAGAAAGCCTTAGTGCGGGAGTTTGACAGTGATGATGAGGATGGCAATGATCAACTAAAATATCTAAATGCTTCTTCTTGTAGGAGAAAGCTAGACATGCCATTTGAATCTCTTGGTAATTCTGATCTCAAGAATGCTGAAGGAAAGCTCAAATCATCTATTGAGGAAACACCTACTTTGGAGCTTAAACCATTGCATGAATACTTGAGGTATGCATTTTTAGGTGATGCATCTACTTTACATGTTATTATTATATCTGACCTTTCAGGTAGTGAGGAGGACAAGCTCTTGAGGATTTTGAGAGAATTCAAATCGGCTATTGGATGGACTATAGCATATATCAAAGGGATCAGCCCTTCGTACTACATGCATAAAATTCTGCTAGAAGAAGGTAGTAAGCCAACTGTTGAGCAATAACGATGACTTAATCCTATCATGAAAGAAGTGGTGAAGAAAGAAATTCTGAAGTGGCTGAATGCAGGAATCATATATCCTATTTCTGACAGTTCTTGGGCGAGCCCCGTGCAATGTGTACCGAAGAAAGGAGGTATTACTGTGGTAGCAAATGAGAAGAACGAGCTCATCCCCACTCGAACAGTCACAGGGTGGAAGGTATGCATGGATTACAGAAAGTTGAATAAGGCCACGAGAAAGGATCACTTCCCTCATCCATTTATTGATCAGATGCTTGACAAGTTGGCCGGTCATGAGTATTATTGTCTTCTGAATGGCTACTCGGGGTATAATCAGATTTGCATTGCACCAGAGGATCAAGAAAATACTACCTTCACTTGTCCATTTGGCACGTTCGCTTTTTGCAGAGTTTCGTTTAGCTTATGTGGCGCACCTGCCACTTTTCAGAGATGTATGACGGTTATATTCTCTGATATGATTGGAAATAATGTCGAAGTGTTCATGGACGACTTCTCCGTCTTTGGACATTCGTATGATGAATGTTTGAATAATCTTCGTGCGGTGCTCAAAAGGTGTATGGAAACTAATTTGGTGCTCAATTGGGAAAAATGTCACTTTATGGTGCATGAAGGCATTATTCTTGGGCATAAGATCTCTAGAAAGGGTCTTGAGGTGGACAAAGCCAAGGTGGGAGTCATTGAAAATCTTTCACCCCATATTTCTGTGAAAGGAATCCGTAGTTTTCTTGGTCATGCGGGTTTTTATCGGCGTTTCATTAAGGACTTCTCGAAGATATCTAAGCCGTTGTGCAACTTGCTCGAGAAGGATGTGCCTTTCAAATTTGATGATGAATGTTTGGCGGCATTCGAGACTCTCAAGAAGAGTTTGATAACAGCACCAGTTATTACAACACCTGATTGGACAGAGCCTTTTGAGATGATATGTGATGTGAGTGATTATGCGGTGGGAGCAGTTCTTGGGCAGTGCAAGAATAATCTTTTTCATGTGGTCTACTATGCTAGTAAGACTCTAAATGGAGCTTAAATGAACTACACCACTACTGAGAAGGAGCTCTTGGCTATAGTATTTGGTTTCGAAAAATTTCGATCTTATCTGCTTGGGACAAAGGTGACAGTATTCACTGATCATGCAGCCATTGCTATTTGGTTGCCAAGAAGGATTTGAAGCCTAAACTTATTCATTGGGTTCTCTTGCTACAAGAATTTGAGTTAGAGATCAAGGATCGAAAAGGTACTGAGAATCAAGTAGTTGACCATCTCTCTAGATTGGAGAATCCCGATTCTACTTCACATGATAAGACATTGATCAATGAATCTTTTCCGGATGAGCAGTTGTTCGCAATTCAGGAGGAAGAGCCATGGTTCGCAGATATTGTGAACTATCTTGTCAGCAATATAATGCCTCCTCATATGAATACAGCTCAAAAGAAGAAGTTTCTGAATGAGGTGAAGTGGTTGGTACATGTGGGATGAACCGTATTTGTTTAGACAAGGAGCTGACCAGATCATCAGGAGATGTATCCCATTCTGTGAGACGGAGGGGATATTACGAGACTGCCACTCCACAGTTTATGGTGGACATTATAGTGGTGAAAAGACAGCAGCTCGTATTCTACAAGCAGGTTTTTTCTGGCCTACTTTGTTTAAGGATGCACATCAGTTCGTTTTAAGGTGTGATCTTTGCCAAAGAGTGGGGAATATTACGAGGAAGGATAAGATGCCATTAAATGTGATGCTTGAAGTTGAGGTCTTTGATGTTTGGGGAATCGATTTCATGGGACCATTTGTCTCATCCTGTAATAATCAGTACATCTTGTTGGCAGTCGATTATGGCTCTACCGACGAATGATGCAAAGGTAGTGTTGAATTTTTTTCATAAGCAGATTTTCACAAGGTTTGGAATGCCACGAGTAATCATAAGTGATGAGGGGTCGCATTTCTGCAACCGTAAGTTCACTTCTATGATGCAGCGCTATAATGTGAATCATCGTGTTGCTACTGCCTATCATCTGCAAACGAATAGTCAAGCGAAAGTGTCTAATAGAGGGATCAAGCACATTCTAGAGAAAGTTGTTTGTCCGTCAAGGAAGGATTGGTCTTTAAAGCTCGATGAAGTTGTTTGGGCTTATAGAACAACATACAAGACTCCACTTGGGATGTCCTTGTTTCAACTTGTTTATAGTAAGGGATGTCATTTACGACAAGAAAATGTACAAGGAAAAAGTGAAAAGGTGGCATGATAGGAAGCTATATCCTAAGTCTTTTGTGCCGGGGCAGCAAGTTCTTTTATTCAACTGTCGTCTTCAACTTTTTCCTGGAAAGTTGAAATCAAGGTGGTCTGGACCTTTTATTGTCAAAACTGTGATTCCACATGGAGCGGTGGAAATTTTTGAGAATGATCCGGGCCAAGCATTCAAGGTTAATGGTCAGCGTTTGAAGCATTACTATGGGGACACGGCAAACCGAGAAGTGGTTAGTGCCGTTTTATTGTGCACTTGAGCAAGGTACGCTATGTCAAGCTAATAACGTAAAATAAGCGCTTTTTGGGAGGCAACCCAAGATTTGTTGTTATATGAACTCTTAGAAATTAGTAACCTATCAAAAACACAAAAAAATCAGAAAAAAAGGGCAAGAATTTTTTTTTCCCAGTCACCATCTGGGCGCCCGCTCAGCACCGGAATTCCTGAATTTTTTTTAGCCTTATAAATTTCAAAAAAAAGAAATCAGAAACCAAAAAAATAAAAACACGGCCCACTACCCATGAATCCTTTTCCCATAAACCCACGTTTTTAACCCTCAACCCCACTCCTAATCAAATTTTAACCCTAATCTCTACCCTATATATACATACAACTATTCCATATACTCCCCCATACACTTTCAACCTTAAAACTCTCTCCCATATTCAAAAACACAAATCTTAAACACTCTTTCTCAGTTTCAATGGCACCCAAGAGATCCAGGACTATTGATAGCAGCAGCACTGTTCCTACTGCTGATTCTTCGAGGGGTACTGCTGCGAGACCTCGTTTGTTTGATAGGGATGCTGAGGAGGAGTATACTAGACTTCTGGGTAAGCCGATTTTGAAGGAGAGGGGATTCTTACCATCAGGGAGGGATGGTGAGTTGTTGCCGATGATTGCTGAAAAGGGTTGGATTTCTTTTTGTGAGTCGCCGGAGGCGGTTCCGATGAGCGTGGTTCGCGAGTTCTATGTGAACGTAAAGGCTGAAAAGAATGGGTTTTCTGTTGTGCGTGGGCTAATGGTGGATTATCATCCTGAGGCGATTTTCCGTGTGATTGGGCAGCGACAGTGGAAGCCCACGGAGGAGAATTGGAATGAGAAGCCCTCCGAGGAGTTTGATTTGGATTTGATTTGTGCTACTCTCTATCAACCGGGCATGGTTTGGAAGTTCAAGACTAGGACTAATGAGTATCATTCTTTTCCGGCGATTGCGATGAACAGGGATGCCCGTGCATGGAATGCCTTTATTTGTGCTAATATTCTGCCTACTTCACATGCACATGAGGTTACAGTTGAGCGAGCAAGGTTGTTATGGGGTATTTTGAATGAGGAGTATTATGTGGACCTTGGTAAGTTCATCTACCAAGGAATTCTGAAGTTTTTGAGGGGAGCGAAGCACATGAACATCCCTTATGCATCTACTATCACAAAGCTATGCCGAGCAGTGGGAGTTCATTGGCCTTCTCACGAGCAGTTGCAGATGCCGGCCACTCCTATTGATTCAGGGACTCTGAATGCAATGCAGGAGTGGACGGGTGGAGAGCCCGAGGAGCATGGGCTGGGTTATCATCTTCCAGGAGGACTTCTAGCAGCTGGTGCTACCATGGCTAGTCTGGGGCGTGATGAGGCAGGCTCCTCTAGAGATCAGGAGGGTGCTGGGATGACTGATGCCCAGTATAGGAGGCTGTCGAGAAGGATGGACGCTAGGAACAAGACACAGAGTAGGTTTGCTCAGGAGCTCACCCTTGCACTTGGGACTGCTTTTAGAGGCCTTGGAGCTGACTTCCAGTGGCCCATTTTTGGTGAGGACTCTGCTTATCCGCCTCATGATACTCCACCCTTTGAGGGTGATGATGATGATTTCTCCGAGTAGGTATACCCTGAGTTCCTTTCTACTACCTTCACTGGGGACAGTGAAGATTTTAAGTTTAAGGGTGGTAGTTAAGGAATATTTTTGTGTGTGTGTCATGTAGTTGCATATTCATGATATTTTAGTTCATATAATTGCATATTTTTGCCATATAGTTTTTTTTATTTTATAGCTTTATTTATCATGTCATTTAGCTCATGCATTTACCATGATCCCTTTTGCGTTGCTTTACCAATTGATTTGTGATATTGATGCGAGTGTAGTGATAGCGTTAGAGTGATGTTGAGTCTTGTAGGTTGACATGCATGCTAGAAACACTTGTAATTTCACTAAGTCTTAGAGTATGCTTAAGGACTAGATTGTTGTCATGGTTTGATGGTTTTTGAGGTTAATCTATTGATTATGCTTAGAATTTATAATAGGTTCTTAATGATAAAAGGCATGAAAAGAAAACATTGGAGTAAAAATTGGAATTCATTGCTAATTGTGGCTAGGCATCAAATGGCTAGTAGCCGGCTCGTATTTTTATGCGAGTAGTCTAGGGTTGAGCAAGATGGAGCGAAACGCACTTGCTCAGAAATTTGAAAAAAAAAGAAAAAAAAGAAAAAAAATATAGAAAAAAAGAAAAAAAAATGTAAATAGTTAATGCATAATTGATCACGAGTGGGCTCTTTGGTATTCGAGTTATTAAGTTCTTAGGGGACTTTGTGCCTAGTGACCTAAGGCTTTTATAGTCTGGGATCCGCTAACCTAACGCTCGCTAAATGGATGCCATTGTATAAGTCTTTTGTGGACCTCACTCATTGCACGGTCAAATAAGCATTGTTGTTGTGTTGAATAAAAAACATGATTCTGCAATAAGCTCCAGTAATCTTGAAGTGTTTACGACATTTTGTACCTAGAATTTATTCTTCGTATAGTCATGTGATTGCCTTGAGGATAGTCGAGTTATGATAATTGATCTAGTTTCGAAGCATATCTGTTAAGCATCTGCACACACCACGTTTCTGGTTGTATGTTAGTTTGCATGATTTGATTGATCTTTATTCGCCTAATTGCATTTGTTGAGATGTCATAAGTTGGTTGGTTTGATCGTAGTAAGGGGGATCGCTGCATTTCATATAGATTGCATTCATGCATGTTTTTGTTTTATTTTTGAGTCTGTGACGCTTGAGGACAAGCATTGATTTAAGTTTGGGGGGTGTGATAAGTGGCATTTTATACCACTTAGAACGTCTTATAATGGCTTGAATTGATGTCTTGAAATCAAGTAATTTGTGTATTTGATGCGTTTTTGTAGTGTTTATGCATTTCAGGGTATTACTTGCATTTGTGGGGAGATTTCATCAAGAATAAGCCTTATATGTTCTTGGCATTGCAAGTGGGAAGTTAGGAGCAGAATGCAGCAAAGAACGGGAGCAAAATAATTAATTTTCAAGAAAGGTGCCAGGCGCCCGCTCAGCCTGGCTGGGCGGCCGCTCAGGAAGCTGGGCGCCCGCTCAGGATTGTTGGGCGGCCGCTCAGGGGCGCGAATTAAAAATATGATTTTTAGAGTTCTTGTTCTGCTGGACTTCTGATTTCTTAGATGGTTGGGTTTTGTGGGGCTTTTATATAAGTAGTTTTCAGAGACCTTTCACGTGTGTTGAATCGTGGTATCAATCGAGGAGCAAGGAGATAAGGAAGAAGACCGTTTTAGCACACCACAACGAAGAGGAAATATAGTTTCTTGTGATTCTTTTATTTATTGTAACAGTGGATGCTAGTTTTCTTTACTTTGAACCAATTTACTCTTGTGACGTACTCTAGTTTAATATAAGTAGTTTTATTAATTATTCTCGTATGTTATTATCATGTTGTCATATGAACCCATGGTGACGATGAGTTCAATCATGGGCTAATCGTGATCATGGGGTCGTAACGGATTTGCTATGAAATTCTTTAGTTAGTTGTTTAATACCTTAGTGTGTGATGATTGTATGATATCTAGTATTGGTTGTGCTTATTCATCTTATATGCGTTGCGAACATATAAGATAGGGTGTTAATCTCTTGTGAAGCGATGGTGGATCTTGAGGTTTAGAACTTGCCATGCTAGCATAGGTTCATGTATGTGTATGCATGATTAGTGGGTAACTCTAACCGTTTTACTTGCCCTGTGTAATCATAAGGAATAACTTGTTCTTAAATCGTTATGTTGTCAAATTCTGTAGACATATAGGGTCTCAACATAATTGATGACTATTCAACTTCTATCTTAATTGTGGATGCTTGGTAGAATGGTATTGGTACAATGACAGTTGGCTTTTATCAGTTTAGTGTTGTTCGATTAATTTCATCACCGTTACATGCTAAGGGTAATAACAATAGCTATTGAAGGAAGTAGTAATGAAGTTATGATCTCATGCGTATTTAATATTGTTAATTCAAGTGTATGTTAAGTGTTTAATTCTCGTAGTTAATTCTAGTTAATAATTAGTTAATCAATTCTATGTGTTATTGTCTTAACATTGAGAAGTAATCATACATTGGTGAGTAAGTGTTAATTAAGCATAATTAGTCTGAGTCTCTGTGGGAACGATCTAGAAAGTATTCTATATTACTTGCGAACGCGTATACTTGCGTGTATTATTAGCGCGTGTTTTCTGCCCTAACAATACATCTAAATATTATTATCAATCAACAGATAATTCACCAAAATTCACATAATAATCACATAATAATCATTTATTGATAAAAAAACTACACGCGATATCCCGGATATTACACAAATCATCCTAGCAATCAAACTACGGCCATAACATCTTAGAATAACCCTCAAAGCTCCAACTCCGATCAAACCGACTCCATCTCTAGCGAAACATCAATTTTCTTCGTTTGTACATGAAACTTCACGTTCTATAGTGCAAATCAAACTTTGAACACTGTATGATCAAAATCCTAACATATAATGAACCAAATATTCATTAAAATCAAAAACGTTCAAATCAAAAATTGAGTATAAACCCTAATAATCGAATTCGATGATACATGAATCGTTTGTTTAATTAACTACCATGAATCAACTGTAAACATCATAGAGAAGCTATATCAATCATCAAATCATCCTAATAACCCTAGAATAAAAAAGACCCAATTCGAACATAAACCTTAGAAATCGAAAATCAAAATATACGATTTAAAACATGAAATTGATGGTTGAAACAGAAAGAACAGATCAAAACCTTTGATTTAAGTACTTGAATCACTTGATTTGGTGTAGAAATCAGCTTGAAATCACAGTTTAATCTTCGACCCGATTTTGACAAACCCGACCCTAATTTTAGAGAATTTTAATAATTTTCTGATTTTTAATAATTAATTAATAATAATTAAATAAAAATTAGGCTATTTATAGTAGGTAAAATAATACTCCTAATTAAAATTAAGACCCTAATTATACATCTTTTAAATTAATTGGCCCATAATTTTATAATTTTTGAGTATTAAATTTAAATTTTTAAATAATTAATATATACAATATATATGCCAAAAATTCCCAAAAATTGTGAATAATTCAAAAATGAAAAGAAATGGTATAAATGAAAATCCTATAATTTTATAAAAAAATATGATTTTTTGTGGGGTTTTTAACACTCAATGGGGCCCAAAAAATCATTTTTCACGAAACGAGAATTTTTTTAAAATATCTAGATGTTCAGAATAATGCGATGGTACAAGCCGTTCTACGAAAAATAAGTCCAAATATTTTATTTAAAATATCAGCTATTAAATCATAGTTCGGGTCATATAACTTTTGATACGAAGGCTTTAAATACAAAATAAAATATCTGAAAAATACCCTGAACATACCCGGACAACACAAAATACACATAGCACATAACAATTAGGGTTTTATAACTAATTACACATAAATGGCATAATAAGACACATAATTTATCTTTATTATGATATAATACATGCGTAATTTTCCATTCGTTACATCCATCCCCCTTAATAGGATTATGTCCTCAAAATCTCGCTACGAAAATAACTGGGGATACTTTTCTAACATTTCACTTTCAAGTTCCCAGGTTGACTCTTCAACCATAGGATTTCTCCACGAAACGCATTCTAAAGGTACTAATATATTTCTCAATGCTTTCTCTTGCCGATCTAGAATTCTTATTGGTTGTTCTATATAAGAAAAATCAGGTTGAATCTCTATCTGCTCATATTCTATTACATGTCTAGAATCAGGATTATATATCTTAAGCATTAACACGTGAAACACATTGTGGATATGCTGCATATGAGGTGGTAAAACTAACTCGTACGCAATTTTCCCGACTTTCTTCAAGATTTGAAATGGACCAACATATCGTGGCTTCAATTTACCCTTATTGCCAAATCTGGTCAATCCTTTCCATGGCGATATCTTGAGTAATACATGCTCTCCTTCTTGGTAGTCCATATCTTTCCTAGCTTGATCTGCATATTTGCGTTGTCGATTTTATGCTGCTTCGAGTCGCTTTCCGGTAAGTTCTATTTTCTCCTTGGTTTGTTGAATCAATTCTAGACCCAAAATTTTATGTTCTCCAACTTTATCCCAATACACAGGTGATCTGCACTTTCTTCCATATAAAGCTTCATAAGGTGGCATTCCAATGCTTGCATGATAGCTGTTGTTATATGAAAATTCCACTAGCGTTAAATGCTCGTCCTAACTGCCTTCAAAATCAATCGCAAAGACTCGTAACATATCTTCAATTATTTGGGTAGTTCATTCACTTTGTCCGTCTATTTGCGGATGATAAGTGGTACTCATATTTAATTTGGTTCCGAGGCATTATTGAAATTGTCTCCAAAATCTTGATTTAAAATGTGGATCTCGATCATATACAATAGATACTGGAACTTCATGTCGCATCACAATCTCCTTGAGATATAAGTTTACCGACTTGTCGAGTGAAAAACTTTCATTGATTGGCAGAAAATGTGCTGACTTCGTTAGTCTGTCGATAATCACCCAAATTGTGTCATGATTCCCTCTGGTCCTTGAAAGTCCTACCACAAAATCCATAGCTAAATGTTCCCATTTCCATTATGGAATATCCAGTGGTTGTAGTAATCCGCTTGGACGTTGAAGTTCTGCGTTGACTCGTTGGCACGTGTAGCATTTACTTACTCATTCTGCTATTTCTTTCTTCATATTTGGCCACCAAAGGTTTTCTTTCAGATCTCGATATATTTTTGTGCTTCCAGGATGTATGGAATATCTTGAGCTATGAGCGTCTCGTAATACCTCTTCTTTCAATTCTGGCACATTAGGTATCCAGATTCTTGATGAAAAGCGTAAAATTCCCTCATTATCTTTCTGAGTTGTGATTTCTTCTCCAGTTAAGTTGTCGTTGTCTTGACTCATCACCTTCTCCTGGCATCTTCGAATCTTTTCCAACAATTCTGGCTGGAATGTCATTGCATGAATAACTTTGGTGGATTCATTTGGAGTACGAATCTCAATTTCCAACTTTTCGAATTCTCAGACTAATTCTTCTGAAGAAGTCAATATATTCAATCTTTCTTTCTGGCTTAATGCATCTGCCACGACGTTCGCTTTTCTTGGATGATAGCTAATTGTAACATCATAGTCTTTAATTAACTCTAGCCATCGCCGTTGTCTCATGTTAAGTTTCTTCTGCATAAAGATATACTTTAAACTCTTATAATCCGTGTAAATTTTGCATTTCTCGCTGTAAAGATAATGTCTCAATAGTTTCAGTACGAACATGATTGCTGCTAATTCCAGATCATGCGTAGGATATTTCTCTTCATGAGGTTTCAATTTTCTAGAAGTATACACGATTACGTTACCATGCTGCAATAATACGCATCCTAGTCCTCGATACGAAGCATCACTGTAAATGACAAAATCTCCTTGTTCATCTGGTAACACAAGTACCGGTGCAGTTACTAATTGATTCTTCAGTTCTTGAAAACTCTTTTCACACTTGTCATCCCATATGAACTTTTCACTCTTTCAAGTTAACTTGGTTTGTGGGGTAGCTATTTTCATAAATTCTTTAACAAACCTTCTGAAATAACCTGCCAATCCCAAGAAACTTCTGATTTATGTCAGTGTCTTTGGTCTTTCCCAATTTAGTACAACTTCAATCTTTACTGGATCAACTTTAATTCCTTCCATGTTGATGATATGGCCCAGAAATTGTACTTCCTTTAAATAAAATTCGCATTTCAAGAACTTCGCATAAAACTATTCTTTTCTTAAATAACAATCCTCAAATGCTCGGCATGTTCTTCTTTAGTCTTTGAGTAAATCAAGATGTCATCAATAATTACAATCACAAATTTGTCCAAATACCTCTTAAATACCCTGCTCATTAAATCCATGAATGTTGCTGGTGCGTTGGTCAAAATAAATGCCATTATGAGAAATTCATAATGTCTGTATCTCGTACGAAAAGCAGTCTTGGGAATATCTTTAGCCTTGATCTTCAATTGATGGTGTCCTGACCTTAAGTCTATCTTGGAAAATCATGTGGCTCCTTTCAGTTGATCAAACAAATCATCGATCTGCGGCAAATGATATTTATTCTTGATAGTCAGCTTATTTAGTTCACGATAGTCCATACATAGTCGCATGCTGCCGTCTTTTTTATTCATAAATAATATTGGTGCACCCCATGGAGATACACTAGGTCTTATAATTCCTCTGTCCAGAAGATCTTGTAATTGCGTTGATAATTCCTTCATTTTAACCGGTGTCATCTGATATGGAGCTTTTAAAACTGGTTCCGTACCTGATGCTAAATTGATATTAACTCAATTTCTCGATTCGGTGGTAATCCTGGAAGTTCATCTGGAAAAACGTCAGGAAATTCACATACAACTGGAATATCTTATATTTTTGGACTTTCTTTTTCAGTATCTAACACATAAGCTATATACACTTCACATCCCTGTCATAGCAATCGTTTGGTCTGCATCATTGTCAAAAAATTCTTTCGCTGTTTCTTGTCTCTAAATATTACCGTTTTATTTTCCGCAGTTTGCAATTTCACTTTCTTATTTGCACAATCGATCTTAGCATTATGACAGGCTAATCAATCCATTCCTAAAATAACATCAAACTCTCTTAACTTGAAAGGAATCAAGTCCACAGAGAAATGATGTCCGGCTATATTGATATCGCATTCGGGACATACTCGATCTACCGGAAATTGGTCGTCATTCGCTAATTTTATAAGTCTCGCCCAACCGTTGAATTTCGCAACATATCTTATCAATGAATTCTTCAAAAATAAAAGATCTCGTAGCTCCAGAATCAATCAATACTTTTGCATTTACTGAATTCACAGAAAGCGTACCTACAATTACACTAGGACTTTGCACAGCTTCTTTCATTGTCATGTTAAAAGTTCTCGCTCTAGGCTGATTATGCTGTGGTGGCGGAGGTAGTGCCAATACTTTCGGAACACTAGCGGCCATAGCTGGTCCTCTGCAATCCCTAGCAACATGTCCTTTCTTCCCACATTGAAAACAAGTAACCTCTGTTCTTCCTGCTAGACATTCATTAGAGTAGTGCCCTTTCTGTTTGTATCTGAAGCATGTCACATTTGCCTTGATATAGATGCCCGTATGTTTCTGACCACATGTTTTGTAGTATGGTAGTGGGGGTCTAATAATTCCTTGCTGGCTGGGAGCTTGGAAACGATTACCTGCTCTCCAATTGCCTTAACCTGTCCTTTTGAAATTC
Organism: Apium graveolens; assembly: GCF_009905375.1. NCBI lineage: Eukaryota > Viridiplantae > Streptophyta > Magnoliopsida > Apiales > Apiaceae > Apium > Apium graveolens. The sequence goes on from NC_133653.1 coordinate 192,728,315, forward strand.
ATATTTGTCCGGGCTTGGAATCCCGGCTTTTTGTTGGAACAGCTCTGAAAATTCCCTTATCCCTTTTCTTTTTGGGACTTTCACTTTCCCCTTCAATAATCATAGCTTTCTGAACCATGACGGTATAGGTTGTCAATTCAAAAACTGCAACTCGGCTGCGAATCCATGGCCATAATCCCTGTTGTAATCTCTTAGCCCATTTCTCTTTAGTATCAACCTGCTCCGGAACAAACCTAGCCAATTCAGTAAACTTGGCTACATATTTAGTCACCGGCATATTCCCTTGCTTCAATTCCAAGAACTTGATTTACATCTGCTTCTTCATATAGCGAGGAAAATACTTCTCCAAAATTAGTTCTGTAAACCTATCCCAGGTCACAATACCTTCATCCTCTAAAGCTTTCCTGGATTCCCAACAGTAATTTGCTTCCCCTTTCAGGAAGTAGCTGGAAAAATCAGTTTTCTGATCCACTCCAACTTTCACGAGTGCAAATGCTTTCTCCATTTCTTTCAACTAAGCCCCAGCCTTCGTAAAATCCGATGTACCCTCAAACTCTGGAGGCTTAACTAACTGAAACTGCTAAAAGGTAATAACAGGCACAACTGGTGGTAACTGAGGTTCAGGACGAGGTAGCTGTTGTAACACCTATTGTTGAATATGTTGTTGTTATTGTTGTTACATCTGTTGCTGCATCATTACCATATGTTGTTGTATCAGATGGAACATTTGGTTCATAGCGTCATTATTCTGACCCTCAGAGTTGCTGTTGGAGGTTTCAGTTCTGGTCTTTCTTTTTGGTGCCATTTTTCTGATAAATAAATAATGATTCATTTTAATGATTTACCAAACAGTTGATAATAGATAAAGAAACAATTTATCTGGTATTAAAACAGGAAATTTAAACAATAGATAATAGAAAAAACAATTTGACTAATATTAAAATAAGAAATTTAAATGATCTGGAATTGAAACGATCAGTTAAAATACTTAAGTCTGGGGGTTACTAGCTAATCACCAAACTCGTACAACCTGTATAATACTTAAATAGATATATATCTAAACACCTTTAACATTAACCATGATATTTTTAGGTTGAAGTATAAAAACAAGAACCATAATCTAACTTTATTACAAACCAAATTTAAAATCTTACAAACTCTCTTTATTACAACCCATTATCTAGCAAGTTTTAAACTACTTTTCTCAATTATACACACACACATTAACTATCTACACTACACCTGCTCAGGCAACTCAAAGCTTTCTTCCTAGATTGGGACATTAGGTATGAGAGGGTCCCGCGGCTTGACTCTCTTCTTTACCACTCGAGTCATGATAGGTTTCATTTTCCTTCTTAACTGAAAATAATAAGGTGAATAACAACAAACAGGGGGTGAGCCATAAGTTGCTCAACAAAACCGCAATATATAAACAGTTTTATAATAAACTGAATGAACCGGTAATCTGGTTATATATGCAAAGATATAACCTCGCGAGAAAAGAACGAAGGCCACTATCGGCGAATATCAAACGAACTAAACTAGACACAAGTTCGCACTTATATCCTGCTGATCAGCCAGGATACAGTACAGATCCATACCTCAATATATAGATCCATTCGGGTACCCACACTCTAGGGCCCAACATAAGGATCCGGTTAATTCCAGGCCATTAGGATCAAGTATATACCTGATCTCAATCGTCACCATCCAGTCCATAGAGGAGCAACCGGGACAATCGGTATGCTTTGATATATCCCAATATCAGAATATATCAAGAGATATGTATATATATGACTATTAGAATATGAATAGATGATTCAACGAAGTAGGAGAAATCAAGAATCGAAATGAAATATGAACAAAGGCATGATAATTATGTTTCAGTGATTGTGAACGAATATTATCAGTGTGTAATTGAGATAAGAATCTGAAAGCAATTCACTTTTCAGAATTTAGAATAGGGAAAAAACTTGTCTTTCACGTGATTTACTCCAAGTACTTCACCGTCTTCTATCACCGACTCGACTCGCCTTGTTGGCTTTGCTTCTCTAAGAAAATAGACTTATTTAGTCATTCTGCATCTGAATCGCGTCGCAAACCGACTTCATATAGCCCTTAGCGTCTACCCATATGCGTATTACTAACTCGTATACTAATTATTCGCAGATAAGACCCAATTAACCACATAATTCACATAAGCACATAAATAATTTAGTCATTCTAGGTTTAAAATAATTTTTACAAACGAAATTAACCCACTATTCGCTTAACTGAACAATATCTGACTCGTTTCCCATTTTTCAGAATTAATTGGACTCGTTTTAATACGTAATAAGGCTTATAAGTAATTAATTATCAAAAGTCGACTAACTTCTAAAAGAAATTAGGATTTAATACTAATTTTAATGAAAATAGTTCACTTTTCTGAGTCAAGGGGCTTTCGTTTCGCTCAAATCGGATAAATGATTCAATTATTATTCGATAAATACAAATAAATTAATTTATTATTCAATATAAATAATTATTTCTGTTAGATATATTTGTGATGTCATGTCTAATCTGATTTGTTTAGTTTCAGAACTTTTTATCAGAATATCAGAACTTAACTGGAAATCAGAACTTACTGAAGACAGGAAGTTATCAGAACTTAAGGCGTCAGAACTTATATCAGAACTTAAGTGCGGATACACATCAGGGATGAAAAGTGGCTGATTTACAGGAGAGGATCTGGATTAAACAAAAGAAGATATTCTTTGAGAGTTGGACAGCTAAAGGACTACAGAAGATAATATCTTATTGATATATTTTAGGACGAGATATATTTCATATCAATTAGAAGATATCTTGTAACTGTGTACTATATAAACACAGCTTAGGGTTTACACTATAAGTGTTATCATTCACGAGAAAGATTATTCATTGTAACCCTAGCAGCTCTTAGTGATATTCATACATCATTGAGAGAGTAGTTTAACCTACTTTGTAACAGAGTTTATTATATTAAATAAACTTGATTATTGTTACATACTTGTGTTCTAAGTCGATTTGATTATATAAACACTATATTCAACCCCCTTGTATAGTGTTGTGTGACCTAACAAGTGGTATCAGAGCCTTTCTTTTAACACACATACAGAAAGATCCAAATAATAATAATGTCTGATCAGTCAAAAACACAAGACCCTCAAGAACCTGCAAAGGTTCAACCCATTCATAACACCAGTAGATATGAAACCATCAGGGTTCCTATGCTCAGGGTGTCTGAGTACCCTGTATGGAGTGTGAAGATGGCCATATTTCTGGAAGCTACAGATCCAGAATATTTAGACAAAATTAATGATGGTCCACACAAGCCCACACAGCTTTCTGTTGCAGTTGGGAATGAGCCACAGAAGATGATTCCCAAAGAAAAGAGAGAATTCACCTCTGAAGACATCTCTTCAATAGCCAAGGATGCAAAAGTAAGACACTTGCTCCATAGTGTACTTGACAATGTCATGTCAAACAGGGTGACTGGATGCAAGACTGCAAAAGAAATCTGGGATGCATTGGAAGTGAGATGTCAAGAAACCAATGCCATAAAAAAGAACAGGACGACAATACTCACACAGGAGTATGAGCACTTTGACTCAAAATCTGATGAGTCACTAACTGAGACATATGACAGATTCACAAAGCTGTTGAATGATCTGTCACTAGTGGATAAGGAATATGATCCAGAAGATTCAAATATGAAATTCCTACTAGCTCTTCCTGAAAAGTGGGATTTGAAAGCTACTACAATAAGAGACAACTATGAACTTGCTAATATATCTCTTGATGAAATCTATGAGATGCTCAAGACTCATGAACTTGAGATGGAGCAAAGAAAGAAGAGGCATGGAGGGAAGACTAAGACAGTTGCTTTCAAGGCTGAAGAAAAGCCAATTATCTCTAGGAAGGCAAAAGGAAAGGCTCTCATCATACAGTCTGATTCAGAGTCATTAGATTCTGATGATGATGATTTAGAACCTGAAAATTTATCTGAAGTGGATGTTGATGCATAGATGATGCAACTGTGTGCTCTTATGGTGAAGGGTATCACAAAGATAGCCTACAAGAAATTCAGAAAGGGTAAGAAGTTTTCCTAGAAAAAGTGAAAGTTCAGAAAAGAAAGGATTCAGAAAGTCTGAAGGCAAAGAAGGAAAGTCTGGCAGAGGAGACAACTGAAATGTCAAATGCTACAATTGTGGTGAAAGAGGCCACATCTCTCCTGATTGAAAGAAAGGAAAAGGTGATAAAGTCCATACACTTATCACAAAGAAGAAAAATCGGGCAGACACTTCAGAATCTGAAGAAGAGGTGAACTATGCCTTAATGGCAAATGCTGATAGCAGTTCTGATGCTGCTAAACTTGAGGTACCTCTATCAACTCTTGCTTTTGATACAGATGATATTACTGATTTGAGATTATTTCTGAAAAACATCTATATTAGCTATAGAGATCAGACTTTAGAGAATGAAAGATTAAAATCTGAAAATCTAAAGTACAAAAACAGAAATAGCTATCTTGAAGAAGAGTTAGTCCACCAGAACACTGTTCAGACAGAGAAAGATAATGTTGTGTATGTTAAGAATGAATTGCTTAAACAGAATAATTATCTAAAAACTGAACTAGAAAAAAAAAGAGAAATCATCAGGACTTGGACTAACTCAGGCAAAACAACTCAGAATATTCTAAGTAGTGGAAACGGGAAAGAGGGGTTAGGTTATAAAGATGGAAAAAGTGAAAAAGGGACTTTGCCAATTAAGCCAAAGGTAAATCCTGTTAAATTTGTTGCAAAAACTGTTGTGTTTGATTCTGAAAAGATGAAAGACTCTAAAACAGAAGTCAAAGAAAAGTCAACTTCCGACAAATTAAAACAGAATAAACCACCTGTAGTAAACATAGGCTTAATGACAAAGAAGCAGCTTAAGTATAAGCTGAAAGAGATTAAAAATGTGAACAAGGTAAAGGAAGCTAGGAAAAATAGGAATGGAAAGGAAGGTGTGATTAAAAATAATAATTATATGCCTATTCCTAATACTCCAAGAAAGAAATGCTATAATTATGAAAACTCTAACCATCTTGCTTCTTTTTGCAGGAAAAATAAAGATATAAACTCTTTACCTCCTAAATCAGGAGTTAAGAGTCAGTCTGTTAGGTTTAAACCATAAAATCCTTGTTTTCATTGTGGTAGTTTATGGCATTCTATTTATACTTGTAAGGAATATCATAGTTTGTACTATGATTATTATGAAATAAAACCTTCTTTAAAGAAAGTTAGTGTAATTCCTTCTAGTGTAAATTCTGATGCAAAATCTGATATAAAGTCTGATATAAAATATGATAATAAGCATGTTAGCATAA